>NC_090375.1:49615664-49915664 GCF_036365525.1 Heterodontus francisci
CACTGGGGTGCTGATACAACCGTTTCGACTGTCTGGACTGCTCTGGAGAACCCTACTGTAATTGGCAGAGCACATGTCAAGATTCTGCTGCATACTGCACAACCTCACCATCATGAGCGCACAGCCCTTGCCATCAGCAGTACGGTGATCAGCAAGACAAGGATGAGGAAGAGGAGAAGGAGCAGAAGGAAAAGAAAGGAAGGAGGCAACCGGCACTATCCTTTTCTGGTCAGACTGTCTGTGAACAACTCATCCAACTGCAATACCAGCTGATGCAACCCCAATTCCCCCATTCAGGACCACGAGGAAAAGGCAAATCAATGGGATTAATTGATTGGCTCTCGTGGAGAGCCGGCACAGACACTACAGGCCAAATGACCTCCTTCTGTGATGTAAACATTCTGCGATTTTAATATTCACCGACAGTCCTACACCTATACCATCCTCCTGTTACTGACCACCACAGTGTCCACTTAGCCCCAATGTAAAAATAAAAGCCAAAACTTTCCAACCCAAAATTTATAAATCAAACAATGCCATGCTGTGTACAAACATCAACTGATAATTGTTGTGCATTCCCTTGGTGCCTGTCTTCCCTGTGCCTTTGCTTGTCCTAGGGCTCCCATGCTGTGCTACCCCAGTGACTGCAACATGGCTGGTGAAAGGCTACCCACTTTCAGTGGAGGTCCTCATCCTCCAGCGAGCTCTCTTCTGGCCTGTCACTGCCAACTGCCACCAGTACCTGCTGCTGCACACATACTAGATGTTTCACCATATGCAGAACTTTACCTCATTAGCCTATGCAGAGTGCCACATCTGTACTAATGTTAGGGAGGAATGAAAAGAGTATATTCTCAGCAGGATCACCCTCTTCCGAGATATCTTCTTCAGGAGCCTCTTGCTGCTGAGGAAAGAGACAAGAATTAGGAGAATCTGAACATTAGCAGATCTTGAAGTTTCTGAAGCTTGCTAAATATTTGCTGAGATAAATGAAGGGTTACCAGTAATATGCAGACACACATCTCAAGTAAACTGCTAGCCTCGCCGTCCCACAATGCTCATGGCTCTTCCTGGGCCAACAATTTTCAGAGTTGAGGGTTATAATATTGGATACTCATTTGCTGGTCTTGGTCCTCACCATGATACTATGTATTGCGTGTTCTTGCCCTACAAAAAGAGAGGGTTAAAGTAGCACCTATTGAAAAGCCAAGTGGTGAGGTGTAGGGTTTGCGTATATGGCGCATGTCTTGGGAGTTGGCAAAGATAGAGGATGCAATAAGAATGGAAGGTGATGAACATAAATCCAAGTGTGTGGAATGTAAAGTGACAAAGAACTACTGGGAAGAGTTGATGGTTGTGTAAGTGCTAGGATGTGAGAAGAGATGACGTTAGTGTCTGGTATGAAGAGAGCAAAGAAAGAGATGAGTATGTTTTGAATGCGAAAGAGATGTAAGCTAAAGGATGTGATGGAGGGGAAGCAATTGTTACAAGTGGTGTGGGAGGGGACAAAAGGCGTATTGTCAGATATTGAAAGAGAGATATACTCAGCTTTGCAGCTCTTATGAAGTCATTAAAAATCTTTTGACACTGAAGCCAGGTCATGGGATGATGCTACTGGCACCAACCCTGTCTGCCATCTCTGTTCAGGCAGGTGCATTTTGCCCTGACCTCTTACACAAGGACCTCCAGGGAGTCATTAGAAAACCTGGGGAAAGACTTAATTCTGGCACCACAATTATTTCTAGAGTTGCTGAAACAAAATTCAAAGCAACCTGACTTTAAGAGATGCATTCCTACTTTACATAGGCTGTGGAAGCCTTCTTGAAATTATGGAAAGGGGACAGATAGGTCTGCATGTCCTTACCCCAATGGAGGAGATAGTGGTTGCCATGATTGGAGTGGCCATCGCTGAGGCTGTGACCAGTGGCAAGGCTGAAACCATTGAAGACGGTGCTACCCTCATATCAAATCCTCCTTTTTACATCCCACTTCCCCCTCATTTATAAACTGCAGATGGTGTAAGCAAGCTCCTCTTGCTTTCCTCCCTCATATCTCAGCACAATCCTACTCTTGTGCCTTTTTCCTTTCAGGTACCCAAGAACTGTAAACTAGCTAGGCAGTGGTAGAAGAGCAATAGATGAAAGAGCAGGAAGACAGTGGTGAAGAAGAAACAACGTCACTCGCTCTCACACTCGCAGGTACCAGCTCAAATACTGACATTGTGCCTAATTTTGAGGATAGCTTAGAGGAGGGATCTGCACACAGTGAGATACTGGGTATGAGTGGCATGCAACCAGGGCAGGGGACAAGGGTAGTGCAGGTACCAGCTCACCAGAGGGCAAGGTTGCAGAAGGGTTCTGTTGCAGAAGGGTTCTGTTGCAGAGGACTCAAATGAGCACTTTGAATGGGGTAGGCTACAGAATAAGGCTGATGGACATGCACATGGAAATGGTTGGTGCATTACACTGGCATGTAAGAAAGTCTGTATGCAATGTCAAGGAGCGTGGAGAAATACAATACTAACCTTGCACAGGGTTTTGTTGCCAAATGCTAAACCTGCAGGCCAGGTGCACTAATAGGTGGGGTAACCCTGGTTGGACAAACAGTGTGAAATGTAACCCCACACACAACAGGGGAGGTGGTGGCATAGTGGTAATGTCACTAGATAGTAATCTAGAGCCCAGGCTAATGCTCTGGGGACATGGGTTTGAATCCCCCACCACGGTAGATGGAGAAATTTGAATTCGATTAATAAATCTGGAATTAAAAGCTAGTCTAATGGTGACCATGAAACCATTGTCAATTGTTGTAAAAACCCATCTGGTTCACTAATGTCTTTTAAGGAAGGAAATCTGCCGTCCTTACCTGGTCTGGCCTACATGTGACTCTTAACTGTCTTCTGAAATGGCCTAGCAAGCCACTCAGTTCAAAGGCAATTAGGAATGGGCAATAAATGCTGGCTTTGCCAGCGACGCCCACATCCCACAAAAAAAAATACACTAAACCTTGACTTTTGTGGTCATGTACCTAAGCGCTCTCAATTTATGCAAGTGAAATGTATCCATAAAGAGAGAGACTGCATTCTGTATTAGGCAAACTCAATTCTCAATGGGTTATTTTAGATGTGTTAAGCACCCAAATAACCAAAAAAGTGCTTTGGTGTGGAGATGATGTTTTCAGCTCTACTACAGATTAGCAGATTTTCTTTGGATGTATTTATTTTTCTTTGTGCAGCAGTTGCTCACGAGAAAAAGAATAGCTTGCGCCTCATCATGACTCTCAGAAAGGTATCAAAGCCCTTCACTTACAATCTGTACCCATTGTTAATTTAGCCAAGTCAAGTCTAGATTCTTATTTAACCATCTATTTTTCACTCCAGCTGTTTGTTGCTTCCTGTGTGGTTGGGTGTGAAAATCTCAGTGAGCAGATAATTTCCCCTTCCGTATGTAGTAAATGCCTGGGAGTTTAAGTGTCTTTGAGAGAGAGCTACCATAATTGGAGGTTCCTGGGTATGTTTACAATGAAATTAGCCTACTCGATTTGGGGATTTTGTGTTGACTTCACGTGTGGAATGGTTTGCCAACTATCCATCAGCACTGAAAATCATTCATGATTTGGACCCGCATTCCAGTTTAATTGCAATTAACCTTTGATCTTCATGAAGTCTGATGTATAATGTGATTTTTGTTGCTCTCTAAAGCCACTCCTCTGGTGGCTGTAAAGTTGTACATTGAAAGAGTTCCTTGCTGATTAAACCTTCCACATTTGTAATTTGTCATTAATTTCCAGTAAATTAGCAATTTCACCTAGAGAATGGCTGGTGTGAGAAATTGAACATGCCACACTGTTGCAGCAAGAGGTGTTCTGAATTTAGAATTAAGGCAGCTTGTTGGGGCAGAGTATTGAGAGCTTTAGGTTGCATCAGTTCAGTGTCATACTAAACCTGGGAGTGGCAAGTTCCAGAGTTTCACTGCTTTGGCACTAACATCCGTGATCATAATAGGCACAGAAATTCGCTTGAAAAAAATTTGCATACAACGTTGTAATTGTAGAACTTGAACTAATAGCACAGCATGAATTTGGAAGATGCCAATAAAATGTAATAAAAATCAAAATGTTGTGTATAAATGCGAGGAATGGAGTCATTCATTGGTTTTCCTTATTGTTTCAGTGGAGATTGCTTATTTACATGGTCTGCCATTCTGATGCTGTGCAACTAACAGAAGTGTTGTCCTTTCCATTTCATTACCTGACCCATGAGGAATTACATTGTGTCCTGACCTGACTGAAATAGGTCATGTACAGATGAGCGCACACAGCACCTGGTGAAAGGCAGGATCTGCCTTACTCGAGCTGAGCTGGTTTCTTTTGATGGGAAAATGGAGGATAATTCAGAGGGAAGGAGTGCCTTGTGGAAAATTGCCATTGTTGGTGGTGTCAATTGGCTCATAATTATACAATAAATGTGAAGTAGGTATTGAGAACACTTTATCACTCTCACCCCACCCCAATCTCCCAACCCAGAGATTTGTTCCTTGGTTGTTGTACCTGTTATAAATTAAGAAGTTCCAGGTGTCAGATATTAGCTAAAGTACACACGTGCCAACTTTCTGGGCATTTTAGACAATATGATGGAGGTTTTATCCTACTCAGGTAAATTGGCTGATATGTTCTACCTGGAATGCTTCTACTTGTATATGAATATAACTGGAAGTAAATAATCTATAATTGATATGTGCCAAGAGACATTCAAGTCAATGGAAATTTTTAGATATTTGCTAGTCCCCAGGTTTACTCATGCACATATAATACAGCAATTCTCCAAAATATAAAATTGAAAATATGTACAATACAAATAAAATGCATTGAATTTAATCTTCGTTGGGCCATGAAGATATATCAGACAGACAGAGACTACACTACACAATGAGATGTCTTGTGAGTTGGCACACAGAAGTTCTGGTGTGCAATCTGGAAGTCAAATTATTGGAGGGTGGATAAGGAAGAGTCACTCAAGGCCCTGAAAGCGACCATATACATAAGGACATGTCCATTCATGTCTTGTCCCACACTAAAGGGATAAAGTTAACCTAAACTCACCCAGAAGGAATGGGGCAGGTATAGGTTGGGCACCTGTTTTATACCTAACCCAAAGCATAAAATTGGATGGGGTGTAAAATATGCATCTGATCTGTAATGTATTTGCATCTTATCGTAGGCAATCGCTCAGCACCGAGAATGACTTGCGTCCACTCTGATTCAGTGCATTCTAACATGGCTGACAAATCCGATGCACAAACCGCAGACTGTACCACATGTGGGGCAGGTGGTGTTTAAAGAGTTGGATAGGCGAGTTACTTGGGGGGCTGTGCACTCCTTCTGCTGCCTGTACTTGGCTTCTGCATGCTCCCATTGAGATTTCACGTGGTGCTTGGTATCTTCCTGAATGCACCTTCTCCACTTTGAGCGGTTGAGGGACAGGGATGCCCATGAATTGGGGTGTATGCTGGATTTGTTCACGGATGCCATGAGAACATCCCTAAAGCTGGTTTTTGATGATTAGCCCCTCGATGCTGAGAATGTTGGCTTGGGAGAGGATGCTGGCATGAGACTGCCTATTCTGCCAATGAATATGAAGGATTTTATGGGGACAGCATTAGTGGTATTTTTCCAGTGCCTTGCTGTAGATTGTCCAAATCTCCGAAGCATATAGGAGCGAAGGGATCACTGCTGCCTGGTACACCATGACCATAGTCCCGCATTTGAGGACCTGGTTCTCGAATACTCTCTTCCTTAGTCAACCGAAGGCAGAGCTGGCACATTGAAGCTGGTGGTAGATTACTTCATCTATGTCTGCCTTCGTTGAGAGGAGAGTTTTCCAGGGTCTCACTGTAGATCCTGATTGATGGAGGATGATGTTGTGCTGCAGGGTGGATTGGAAGAGGACCCTTAGTTTTCTGGATGTTTAAACTAAGGCCATCCTCTCGTATGCTTCAGTGAAGGAGTCAACAATGACTTGGAGCTCAGTGTCTGAGTGAGCACTGTCATGCAGACCCCCACTTGCCAAGAATGAAGCATATTCATTTTGTCATATGAACATTGATTTTAAACCGTTGCTGGAGCGAGGAAATGACTTGTTAAACAGATCAGCCATGGCTGGAAAAAAACATTTACATACTAACAGACAGTGCTTGTGTAGACAAAGTACCATTCCCTGACACATTCAACCCACAATGGACTTTAATTACCAGACATTGAAGGTGAAGAAGCTCACATTACAGGATGACTGGTAAGATGGCCGAATCCACAAACAGATGTGGTCAAACCAGCTAGTCACATGACTAACCTGCTGGGCAACCTGAGCTTTTTTGAATTGTACAGAGAGTTTGAGAGAGAGAGAGACTGTTTGCTCCTGGACTGTAAAGACCTCTCCTGGCTGGCTCGCCACAGCCTCTCCTGTCTGCTCCCATCTCTTTCTCACGGAACTCCAAATCCACTGAAGACGTCAACCTCAAGAGAGAAAAGTCTCCTACATCGAACAAGGTTTAAGAAGAATACTGGTTCCCAACAAAAAGCAAGACCTACCTACAATCAAGGACTCCACAGCGAACTTAAAGAACAGTAACCAAAACCATCTTCAGATATTGCCTCAAACTTTTCCACTTTATTTCTTCTGCTCTTTTCTGTCTCTATCTGCATGTGTCTAACACGTATGCATGCTAGCGTGGGCGCGTCGCATATCCATAGGTGTTAACCAAATTAGAGTTTAAGTTCAATAAAGTTCAACCTTTCTTCTTTAAACCTAAGAAAACCTGTTTGGCTGGTTTCTTTGCCTTATAATTGGAAAGTGAACAAGGATTCACTGAGAGGGAGCTAAAAAAAATGGTGTGTTTGAAATAAAACCCTGTTACGGTAAGACCAGGTGAAGGCTAAGAGGGAACCCTAGACCCCTTTCTCACCTGGTCGTAACAGCACATACACAAGCATTGTCCACGTACTGAAGCTCAATTACTGAAGTTGGAGTGATCTTGGTTTTGGAGTGGAGGAGACTGGGTTGAATAATTTCCCATCCATCCTACAGGTTATCTCCACTCCTGTGGGGAGCTTGCTGGAGGTGAGATGCAAAATTGTAGCAGAGAAGATGGAGAAGAGGGTTGGTGCAATAATACAGCCTTGTTTGCCGCCAGTCTTCACTGAGATAGGGTCTGTGGTGGTCTCATCAATAAGGATCATGGCTTGCATGCCATCATGTAGTAGGCGAAGGCTGGTGACAAATTTCTGAGGGCAGCCAACTTGAGGACTCTCCAAAAACCCTCACAAATGACAGAGTCAAAGGCTTTCGTGAGGTCAAAAAAGGACATGTACAGCAGTTGATGCTGCTCACTACATTTTTCTTGGATTTGCTGTGCAGTGAAAATCATATCTGTAGTGCCTCTCAGTGGGCAAAATCCACATTGCGACTCTGGGAGGAGTACTTCAGCCACTGGAAGGAGGCGGTTGAGGAGAATCTTTGCGATGATCTTCCCTATGGCGGAGAGCAGGGACACCCCCCTGTAATTACCACAATTGGATTTGTCTCCTTTCTTGAAAATGGTCACAATCCCAGTGATCACCGGGCATATGCTGCTCTTCCCAGATAAGGGCTATGAGGTGGTGCAATCGTGCTAGGAGTGTATCACTGCTGTCTTTCAGGATTTTGGCAGGAATTCCATCTAGTCCAGAGGCCTTGTTGTTTTCCAGCTGATGGATGGCTTTTCCAACTTCATTCTGGGTCAGAGTAGTGCCAAGGCTGAGCCAGGTAGTGTGCTGAGGGATGGAATCAAGGACACTAGGGTCAAAGACAGGGTCTCAACTGAAGAGTTCTTTGAAATGCTCCCTCCAGTGGATGCTGACTGCCTCTCTGTTCTTGATGCGCTCTCCTCTGTTCTTGGCTGTCAGTGGGGCAGGCCCTTGAGTGTTTGGGCTGTAGACAGATTTGACAGTGCTGAAGAATCCACACATGTCTTGATTGTCTGCAAGCTGTTGAATCTCCCGTGCTCTTTCCACCCACCATTTGTTCTTTATGTCACAGGAATTTTTTGTTGTATCGCTGCCTTCAGATGCCTAAAGACCAGCTGCTCTTCTCTTGAAAAGCGGTTGTGCTTCCAGTCTACAAATGCTTTACACTTCTGTTGGATCAGTTCTTTGCAATGTAGTTGTATAATATGCTCCTGATGAGATGACATAATGACATGATATCATCATGATGTAAATAAACACTTCCCTGAACTGGTCGTGCTTGGTGTCCATCTTAGTATCACAGAAAATGGCGACAAGGATGGGATAAAAGTCTATCAATATAGGCAGCAAACAGCATCAGGGACTGCAGTGAACAGGATTAGCCAGTTTTTGATGACCTACCTTCTCAGATGGCAGAGATTTTGGCTGGTTTGTGCGAAGCCTGAGCCTCAAGCTGTTTCCTTGGTTGATTGGAATGCCACAGGGATTTCAAATGGCTCATTTGGTAAGAGAATATTTTCAACCACTGACTAGACTAGTTTTAGGTATCACTGTTACGGACAGCTGCAGTAAAGTATTTATGGGTTACTGTGAATTTGCAATCAGAACAATGTGGCTGCACCCATGGGATACATTGGAAGGCTAAGAACATATGAGAGGACTTGAGAACTATTCAGTTCATATATTGTAAGAATGGACATATTTCTCAGAGCTAATAAAAATTTTTACCTCGAAGGTGATAGTGAAGAAGTCAAGACTTAGAATAAGGCAATTCTTGAGTGCAAGAAAGCAATTTTGCAAACAGAAATGTTAAGGTTTATAGCATTTGCATGGCTTTCTTTTATGGATAACTTTGTAATACTCTTTCTGCAAGAAACTAGTGTCAAGGCTTGACTGCAAGGCATGATGGACAGACTTGACTGACATAGGTCAATGTACAGCTGTTTAATGCTGAATTGACATTTGCAGAATCTGGAAAACATGTTTTTCTGCACTTATGTAAGAATAGGGACAAAAAAAGTGAAAGAGTCTAGTCGTTACAACCACAAAGCTGGAGAAATAGAGCTATCTCAGGAAGAAAGGGAACTTTGGGTATCTGGCAAGGGTTAAAAACAGGAACCACATGTGGGGGTCTATGTGCTAAGCCATCATGAGATGAGGAGCAAACAATGATGTAGTCTTAACCCAATTATGTCGGCTGAATTAGGTCATGGCCAAATATGGAAAGACAGAGACCTCCTAAGAGGGATAAAAAGAGGTGAGTTTGGGCCCTCAGTGGCACACTTAGAGAGGAGTTAACAGATGATCATTGGCACACATAGAAGAAGATAGACTACGGTCAACAGAACACAGCAAGAGAAGAAGAAAGAGAGAAGTCCATGCCCTAGCGAGCTCAGAAACAAGAACCAGTGCTGAGTTGCAGCTGTATACCTATTGCTGTTGTTAAGTATTAACTTTGTATACCTTAGTTAAGACTAATTAATAAACTCTTTGACTTGATCACAGAACTTGAGTCTGTACCTTGTAGGTCTATCTTGGTCAAGAATCCCAAGGTGAGGTGGGTTGGCTATCCTCTGTCTCACCTCTATTCAGGTAACATCTACCTGAAAACTTACAAGTGGTGACCCAGATGGGACAATTGACCAAGTGTAAACTGGACTCTCGTTTTTGATTAAGAATGAGACTCTCCGCTGCCCGCCTGGCCAGTTGGTTATTTCTGTTGAGCTAGCTGAGAGGGGAGACCTGTATAAGTGTTTCCAGGGCATGGGTGGTCCTTGGATAGCCCCAATAGGTGTCTCCTCTTCCAATAGATGAAATGAAAGAAAAAAACATTATTAACTAGGTTTCAGGACAAGGATAAGGAGTTGTGTAGTGTGAAGGAAATTTGGACCCTCATATCTGAATGTCTAACTCCGAAAACGTGTGTCACATTAGAGGAAGTAATTGCTTTCGTCCAAGGACAGGTGAAAGAGAACAAGCTTAGGGTTGAGAAAGCACTTGAGTTAATGGCTTACATGGTATTGTACTGTACCCACTAGTGCGATAGTGCGTGTGGGAAATTTGAAAAGACTATTGTACACCAGAAACAAAAAATTGGAAGCTACAGGACAGATTGGCTACCTCATCCGCAGTCATACAACAACAGAGCCTGACAGCTCTCCAAGCTCGTCATGCGATACATCGAGAACATCAATTGAAACAGGAATTAAATCCAATTAACTGTTCCTACGCTAACATATACCAACAACTACATTAGGCGCATGGTGATTTCAGGGAGTACATTCATCAACCTCACAGAGAAGCGGACCACACTGAGTGTAAATTGAAAATTTAGAAAATTAAAAATAGATTTCAAAGGTAACCAGCAATAACATAATGCCCATAGTGAGGATCAAAATGAGTTAGAGTGGATAATTTAAAAAAAAAACCTTAGGAACTGAAACCATCACTTAGACTGAGACCAAATGTTGTCAGTTTTCTTTTAAGATAGTGCAGGAGGGAAAAACAAATGGCTAGGAGGAACAGAAATAAGCTAAAAAGCCCATAGCAATGGTTAAAACTGCTGTTGGAAAGTAACAAGTAATTTTTCTTTTAAAGGAATGAGAATTGGATTTTGTTTTCAGTACTTATGTGTGGATCTTGGGAACAATCATAGACTACCCCTAGGGCAGTATTTGGTAGTGAATTGATTGAGATATCTGACACCCACTGTTCGTTTATATCTGTGCCTGCTTGTGCTTTCTGCTGCAGAACTGAAACTCAGGATTTCAGTGTTCTCTTTCTTTTGTTATAAGAATATTAAAGGTTTTGTTTAACTGTGAAAGCTAACTTTTTCTTTAGTTTGTTTCTTGTTTATAGTTATATTCTTCTTCTTCTTCTTTGGCCTCCTTATCTCGAGAGACAATGGGTAAGCGCCTGGAGGTGATCAGTGGTTTGTGGAGCAGCGCCTGGAGTGGCTATAAAGGCCAATTCTAGAGTGACAGGCTCTTCCACAGGTGCTGCAGAAAAATTTGTTTGTCGGGGCTGTTACACAGTTGGCTCTCCCCTTGCGCCTCTGTCTTTTGTCCTGCCAACTACTAAGTCTCTTCGACTCACCACACTTTAGCCCCGCCTTTATGGCTGCCCGCCAGCTCTGGAGAACGCTGGCAACTGACTCCCACGACTTGTGATCAATGTCACAGGATTTCATGTCGCGTTTGCAGACGTCTTTAAAGCGGAGACATGGACAGCCGGTGGGTCTGATACCAGTGGCGAGCTCGCTGTACAATGTGTGTTTGGGGATCCTGCCATCTTCCATGCGGCTCACATGGCCAAGCCATCTCAAGCGCCGCTGACTCAGTAGTGTGTATAAGCTGGGGGTGTTGGCCGCCTCGAGGACTTCTATGTTGGAGATACGGTCCTGCCACCTGATGCCTAGTATTCTCCGGAGGCAGCGAAGATGGAATGAATTGAGACGTTGCTCTTGGCTGACATACGTTGTCCAGGCCTCGCTGCCATAGAGCCAGGTACTGAGGACACAGGCTTGATACACTCGGACTTTTGTGTTCCGTGTTAGTGCACCATTTTCTCACACTCTCTTGGCCAGTCTGGACATAGCAGTGGAAGCCTTTCCCATGCGCTTGTTGATTTCTGCATCTAGAGACAGGTTACATCAGTTGTTATAAGGGAGGCAGTGACGTAGTGGTAATGTCACTACACTAATGCTCAGGGGACATGGGTTTGAATTCCACCATGGCAGAAGGTGAAATTTGAATTCATTTAATAAATCTGAAATTAAAAACTAGTCTAATGGTGACCATGAAACCATTGTCGATTGTTGCAAAAACCCATCTGGTTCACGAATGTCCTTTAAGAAAGGAAATCTGCCGTCCTTTCCTGGTCTGGCCTACATGTACCCCCAGCAATGTGGTTGACTCTTAACTGCCCTCTGAAACGTCCTAGCGAGCCACTCAGTTCAAGGGCAATTAGGGATGGTCAATAAATGCTGGCCTAGCCAGCGATGCCCACATCCCAGGAACGAATAAAACAAAAAATGTGCCTGAAGAAAGAACAAGACAAGTGATGTCATTTATCTCTTTTTTTTAAAAAAGCATGTGCTGCTCTGATCTGTGTGCAGTTAAGAATTGGTGTGAATTGAGTTTCAATTATTAAGGTTAATTAACCTGTTAAATTGGGACAACTGGAATTTCATTCGTCGCCACAATGAAATTCCAAGTTATTGTGTTAAGTATGAGAGAGTCTTTATTTCCAGAAAATAAAGCTCACTCATATCAAATGTTTATTGCTGTGATTTGGAATTTGAAAAAAAAGGAGTGTTTGGAAATAATTGGAGTTTAATCTAAAATGCTGTCTTCCCTGATGGAGGTGTTTTTCTTTGAAATTAATAATGTTACTAATGATTTTTGATGTTTTTAATCCCTAAAAATTGGGGGAAAACTGTTTAAAATGCAGTTTGATTTGGAGTTCTTTTTCGATCAGGAAAGTTTAAAAAAAAAAGTTACATAAGGTGAGAATGTTTTGCCCCATTCCCTTAAACAAAAAGAGAAGTTAACCTTTTGTGCTGACAGCTGTTTGTTTTTTCATTGAATTCACCACACAAATTTTGTATTTCAGAGTATAAATTTATAGATTGGACATTATTGAATTTTAAGTTTCTATATTGGCATATCTGTTGGACAAATTAACCCATTGGGCTCCTGGGTAGGGCCAAATGGATTCTTTGTGTTTTTTTTTAAACAGGTGACAATGGTTTCCAGGTCCACGAGTACTGATCCCACCACAAGAGATCTAGCAGTTTTTAAAAAGAATTTAAGAATTTATCTGCAGACATCAAATGTCACTGCATGATGATAATTTAGTCTAAAGGCTTTGCCTTTCAAAGACTTGGTCTTAACCCATTCAGGCCATTTGTTATCTTCTAAGGCAGAGTGTTTTAGAAGGGGAGATAGTGACGCCACCTTGAAATGTTAAACCATCAGTCCTGGGCATAACTGTTTCTGAGATATGAATCGGTTAAAATACAGTTAATGAGTAGCTATTTTAAGCACTCAAAGGGAAAGTTTATCTGAAATTTAAGGGGATAGTCAAATTTTCACTCAACAAAAAAAAACTGATGGAAAAGTAGGTGGTTCCTGAGTATAAAAGAAAACAGAAAGTTTCTTTTGGATAGAAATAAATTGAACATTAACAAAGCCTGTCACCCCAGCAACACTGTTCTTTGAATTTGGGATAATTTGAGATTCAAAAAGTTTGATGGAATTTACTAAGTTACTTTGAAGAAACTGAAATGTCATCTAAGATAAAGAAACAACAAACAAGATATGGTAATGCCTGGAATCAAATAGGAATGTTTGATTTCTGTTTTTAAAAAAATTATGCGAACACTGTATTTGACTGTGAGATTTCTCCAGTGGGAAAACATCTAGAAAAAATAATAGACAAAATCAATATTCACATGGACAAATGCGAGTTAATTAAGGAAAGCCAGCATGGATTTCTTAAGGGAAAATCATGTTTAACTAACTTGATGGAGTTTTTTGAGGAGGTAACAGAGTATTGATGCGGGCAATGCTGTTGATGTGGTGTACATGGACTTTCAAAAGGCGTTTGATACAGTGCCACACGACAGACTTGTGAGAAACTTGTAGCTCATGGAATAAAAAGGACAATAGCAACATGGATACGAAATTGGCTGAGTGACAGGAAACAAAGAGTAGTGGTTAAGGGATGTTTTTTGGGCTAGAGGAAGGTTTGTCATGGAGTTCCCCAGGGATCAGTGTTGGGACCGTTGCTTTTCCTGATATATATATTAATGACCTAGACCTTGGCACAATTTCAAAGTTTGCAGATGATAGGAAACTTGAAAGCATTGTGAACTGTGAGGAAGATAGTGTAGAACTTCAAAAGGACATAGACAAGTCAGTGGAATGGGCAGACAGGTGGCAGATGAAGTTCAATGCAAAGAAATGTGAAGGTAGGACAAACATGGAGAGACAATATAGAATAAAGGGTACATTTCCAAAGTTGGTGCAGGAGCAGAAGGACCTAGGTGTATATGTGCATAAGTCATTGAAGGTGGCAGGACAGGTCGAGAGAGCGGTTAATAAAGCGTACAGTATCCTGGGTTTTATTAATAGGGGCATAGAGTACAAGAGCAAGGAAGTTATGTTGAACTTGTATAAGATACTAGTTCGGCCTCAGCTGAAGTATTGCGTCCAAGTATGGGCACCGCACTTGAGGAAAGACGTGAGGAGATTGGAGAGAGTACTGAAAAGATTCACGAGAATGGTTCCAGGGATGAGGAATTTCAGATGTGAAGATTGATTGGAGAAGTTAGGACTGTTTTTCTTGGAGAAGACAAGACTGAGAGGTGATTTGATAGAGGTATTCAAAATCATGAGGGGTCTGGACAAAGTAGATAGAGGGAAACTGTTCACACTCATGAAAGGATCGAAACACGAGGGCACAGATTTAAAGTATTTGGTAAGAGAAGCAGAAGGGACACGAGGAAAAGCTTTTCATGCAGCGAGTGATTAATGTCTAGAATGCACTGCCTGAGAACATGATGGAGGCAGGTTCAATTGAAGCATTCAAAAGGGAATTAGACGGTTATATGAAAAGGAAGAATGTGTAGGGTTGTGGGGAGAAGGCAGGGGAATGGAACTGAGGGAAGTGCTCTTTCAGAGAGCCGGTGTGGACACGATAGGCCGAATGGCCTCCTTCTGCACTGTAACGATTCTGTGATTCTGTAACTCATGAAAGAGATAGAATGGTAACTAATGGGATGTGTAAAACTGGATGAGAGTAAGTGATTGAGGGTAAGAGATAGAGACAGGAAAAATCACACTACCAAATAGGAACTGGAAGAGTTAGGGAAGTGTGGTTAAAAATTGTATTTGATAGCTTTCTCTTGGAGATATTTGTATCCTTGCTTATGAGGTTTTTTAAAAAGAAAACCACATTTGATAGTCTGGTCACTACCCAAGACATCAGGAGCATGCAGGGGGAGATAAGCAAAGATCACAGACGGAATCCAACCCCCCCACCCCACCCCACCCCACCCCACCCCACCTCACCTTGATCTCTTGATAAGATCAATGGAGAGTCAAGAATGTGTAACATGATATTGGGATACCAGTGTAAGTGTGCAAATGTGATCTATTACATGTGAAGTACCTAACATGCAAAATGCATGGTGAAATGCACTGAAGAACAGGTCTCAGTCATAATCAGCTACTTGACACAGCACGACAGGAAATTGTTAATGTGGCCAGAGGAGTGAGAGAACATTTTAAACTATCAAGGCATTGACACATACGCCATAGAGAAGTCAGGATAGTCAGGATAGAATGATACCCGTCAGAGGGAGTAAAATTGTTGGTCACTTAACATAAAGAGGGATATGGAATCTGGATTAAGATATTTGAGGGCTAGGTCTATTATTTAGTGAGAACTATCCACAAGATGGATACAGGTAAAGAGAAAGAGCTGGAGTCCATTTAAGTCCATGTATGATCTGTTACTTGAAACAAAGTACTTTCACCATGTCAATAATTTAGAATTAACAGCGCTTTGGCAAAAGAATAAAGAATGGGGAATGTTATTGAGTGAGATGATCTGTAGGTGAGGAGTGCTATTGTCAGGCAAACCCCCCACCTGCCAAGACTGAGGCACACATTATTTCACCACACGAACATTAAAACTTAAAAATTGCAAGTTCCTGACTGGAAAGACATTTGCATAGTACCAAACAATGTGGAAACAAAGAAAGCCAGTCCCTGCCCCCAATACACAGAAAGAGACCTGGTCAAATCAGGTGGTGACGTCACCACCTGCTGGCCAACTGGGGGAGTTTTAAACTGGAAAAACAGATTTTGAACTCAGAAAGCCATGTACTCATGGAGTAAAGAAGGCTGTGCTCCTGGAGCTGAAGCAAAACCCTCTCTGCCTGCCTCCATCTCTTTCCCATGGAACTTAATCTTCTGAAGACACATAAACTCAAAAAGAGAACAGTCTTCTACGTGAACAAGGTTTAAGACGAATACTGGGCCCCAACAAAACACAAGACCATATCTTCAATCAAGGACTACAGCGAGTTCGAGAAACAGTAACAAAATATTGCCTCAAACTGTTCTACTTATCTTTTCTTCTGCTCTTTTCTGTCCCTGTTTGCCTGTGTGTATCACGTGTGCATGCTAGCCTGGGCGCATCGTATATCTGTAGGCGTTAACTGCATTAGAGTTTATGTTTAAGGTTTAATAAATCTCATCTTTCTTCTTGAAACCACAGAAAGCCTGTTTGTGCTCATTTGGAAAGTTGTAAACAAGAATTCACAAAGGGGGAGCTCAAAATACAGTGTATTTAAAATTAAACCCTGCTACCATAAGACCAGGTGAAGATAGTAACAGACCCCTAAACACCTTTTACACCTGGTCGTAACAGCTATTCACTCAAGTACAAAAAAAATCTATGCGCAGATCACCCCACTCAATGGGCTTACATGTTGCTACAGTGTTTTATGGTGGTAATGTCAACACCGCATGAATATTCAACTGGTCCTATGATCTGCCCTGGGTCATGCAGTCAATCATACCACCCAGTGGATTCAGCTCCTCCAACAAGTAGAAAGAGCTTCGTCTTTGACTAAGGTACAGATGCCCAAGAAAGCACCTGTCCACGTAGTTGAAGGACCAAAAATGGTTCCTCAAAGTTCAGGGTCATGCTATAATTGTGGGAAGCCCGGGCACATGACGAGGGAGTGTAGAAGTCGCAGACGACAACCCCGCCCAGTTATCCATGGCCCAGGAAGAATATTGGGTGTACTCAGGTCATGTCAAGAGCCACCTCCTTATCCTTAACCCTGCCACCCAAATGCGCTTGAAAACCAGATGCAGATCATAGCCACCAGATAAAAAAACACCACCCAAAATTTAGATAAATTGTCCACGACTATGCAGACATTCATGACCACCCAGAACACCGATGATCAGATGACTCAAGTTTCAGGACAGTCAATAGGCGGCCAAGCGAGACACCCCCTTAGAGAGGGATCAGGCCCCCCAGTCGTGGTCTGAAGTGGAGTTCAAACACAATGAGAATGGGCATACAGTGATTCACTATTAGTCTGCCCGGGGGACGACAGCAAATTATGCTGGTGGACACTGGATCATCTGTGACAATTATTCATACCCCACACCCTGAACGCCGTGTGACGGCGAGCAAGGCTTACTTTGCAATTAGCGGCATCACTGGGGCCCAGGCTTTGTTGCACCCCAGTAAAAGTATTGCTCTCTCTACTCTCTGGGGATGTGAAATTGTGATTAAGGAGGCTTTATATATGACAACAAAGGATAGATGGGGTATTCTGGCAAGTTATGCATTAAAACATAAGAGTAAAATACTGTGGATTAAAGGCCTGTTTAGGTCGGGAAAAAGAACCCGACTGATCCACAGCGGACCCGAACCCGATCCGGTCCTAGTCCCTCCAATTTCTCCCCGAGCCTGACCCGACACGAGTCCGAACCCACTCGCCCCGACCCGGCCATCCCTTTACTAACTTCCGACTGGGAAGCTCCACGAAGCTACAGCACATGCGTGATGATGTCATAGTGACATCACTCACACACTGCACAGACTCAGTTTTATTCTGGATTCCCAGCTCAGGTAAGTTTTTTATTTTTACTACTTACCAGCAGAACACATACCGTGTGTGTCCAGCCCGACCCGACCATGACCTGGACTCGGCCAGACCCGACCCGAGCCCAAAAGCCAGACCCGGAAGAGAGGCCTGGCCCAACTCAAACCCGACACATGTCGCCGAGTCCCGTCAGGTTTGGATCTGGTAGCAGGCCTTTACTGTGGATGCTGGAACTCTGAAATAAGAGCAGTAAATGCCAAAAATACCCACCTTCATACGAACATACTGTCATGAAGACCCCCACCTGCCAAAAATAAGGCATATTAATTTTGTCATATGAACATTAATTTTAAACTGTTGCTGGAGTGAAGAAATTACTTGTTTTATAAGAGATCACCAGACACTTGGCTGAAGGATATTTGTATACTAAGAGTCGATGCTTGGAGAGACAAAACAATTGTTCACTGATTCAATTAACAGAGATTGGGCTGGGCAATGGTGATCCACATCTTGTCGAGGTGGGAGACAGCACTACCGAGAGCTTTGGAATCCACAAATGCAGGAGTGGTTAAGCCAGCTGGTCACATGACTAATGGGCTGGTTCAGGCTTTTTGAACTATACACAGGACAGTTTGGGGTCAGACTGGAGATTGCAACTGAACTTGGAACAAGACAGCTTCTCTCGTGTCTGGCTCTCTCTCGCTTTTTCACAAGCCTCTGGACCCACTGAAGACACATAAACCTCAAGAGAGAAAAGACTCCTACATCGAAACAAGTTAAAGCGTGTACTGGGCCCCAACGAACAGCAAGACTTACCGGCAACCAAAGACCCCACAGTGAACTCAAGGGACCATAAAAAACTACCAGATATTGCCTCAAACGTTTCCTCTTTATTCTTTCTACTTTTTCTGTCTCTATCTGCGTGTGTGTTTATCGCATTTATATGCTAGCATGGTCGGGTCGCATATTCGTAGTCGTTAACCGAATTAGAGTTTAAGATTAGTAAAATTCCACCTTTCTTGTTTAAATCAAAGAAAACCTGTCTGGTTTCTTTGCCTTACAATTGGAAAGCAGTCATAGAGTTACACAGCACAGAAACAGGCCCTTCGCCCCATTGTGTCTGTGCCGACCATCAAGCAAATAACTATTCTAATCCCATTTTCCAGCACTTGGCCTGTAGCCTTGTATGCTACGGCGTTGCAAGTGCTCACCTAAATACTTCTTAAATGTTGTGAGGGTTCCTGCCTCAACCACCTCTTCAGCAAGTGTGCTCCAGACTGCAACCACCCTCTGAGTGAAAAAGTTTTTCCTCAAATCCCCTCTAAACCTCCTGCCTCTTACCTTAAATCTATGCCCCATGGTTATTGACCACTTCGCTAAAGGAAAAGTTTCTTCCTATCTAACCTATCAGTGCCCCTCATAATTTTGTATAGCTCAATCATGCCCCCCTCAGCTTTCTCTGCTCTAAGGAAAACAACCCAAGCCTTTTCAGTCTCTCTTCATAGCTGAAATGCTCCAGCCCAGGCAACATCCTGGTGAATCTCCTCTGCACCCTCTCCAGTGCAATCACATCCTTCCTATAGTGTGGTACCCAGAACTGTACATAGTACTCCAGCTGTGGCCTAACTAGCGTTTTATACAGCTCCATCATAACCTCCCTGCTCTTATATTTTATGCGTCAGCTGATAAAGGCAAGTATCCCATATGCATCCTAACCACCTTATCTACCTGTGCTGCTGCCTTCAGTGATCTATGGGCAAGTACACCAAGGTCCCTCTGACCTTCTGTACTTCCTAGGGTACTACCATCCATTGTATATTCCCTTGCCTTGTTAGTCCTCCCAAAATGCATCACCTCATACTTCTCAGGATTCAATTCCATTTGCCACTGCTCCGCCCATGTTACCAGCCTATCTATATCGTCCTGTAATCTAAGGCTTTCTTCCTCACTATTTACGAAAGCACCAATTTTCATGTCATCTGCGAACTTACTGCATACCTCCTATATTCACGTCTAAATCATTAATGTACACAACAAACAGCAAGGGTCTTAGCACCGAACCCTGCGGTACACCACTGGTCACAGTCTTCCACTCACAAAAACAAACCTCGACCATCACCCTCTGCCTCCTGCCACTAAGCCAATTTTGGATCTAATTTGCCAAATTGCCCTGGATCCCATGGGCTCTTACCTTCTTAACCAATCTCCCCTGCGGGACCTTATCAAAAGCCTTGCTGAAGTCCATATAGACTACATCAACTGCTTTACCCTCAGCTACACATCTAGACACCACCTTGAAAAATTCAATCAAGTTAGTTAGACACGACCTCCCCCTGACAAGCCATGCTGACTATCCCTGATTAATCCCTACCTCTCCAAGTGGAGATTAATCCTATCCCTGAGAATTTTTTCCAATAGTTTCCCTACCACTGATGTTAGACTCACTGGCCTGTAATTACCTGGTTTATCCCAGCTACCCTTCTTGAATAATGGTACCACATTCGCTGTCCTCCAATCCACTGGTGCCTCTTCTGTGACCAGAGAGGATTTGAAAATTTGTGTTAGAGCATCTGCTATCTCCTCCCTTGCCTCACATAACAGCCTGGGATACATCTTATCTGGGCCTCAAGATTTATCCACTTTTAAGCCTGCTAAAACAGCTAGTACTTCCTCCCTTTCAATGCTAATATGTTCAAATATATCACAATCCCCCTCCCAGACCTCTACACTTAAATGTCCTTCTCCATAGTGAACACAGATGAAAAATAATCATTTAAAACCTCACCTTTGTCCTCTTGCTCCACACACAGATTGCCACTTTGGTCCCTAATGGGCCCTACTCTTTCCCTGGCTATCCTCTTGCCCTTAATATACTTCTAAAATGTCTTAGGATTTTCCTTTATCTTGCCCGCCAGTGTTTTTTCATGTCCCCTCTTTGCTCTCCTAATTACTTTTTTAAGTCCCCCCCTGCACTTTATTTATTTATTTATAGATACAGCACTGAAACAGGTCCTTCGGCCCACCGAGTCTGTGCCGACCATCAACCACCCATTTATACTAATCCTACACTAATCCCATATTCCTATCACAACCCCACCTATCCTATATTCTCCTACCACCTACCTATACTAGGGGCAATTTTTATAATGGCCAATTTACCTATCAACCTGCAAGTCTTTTGGTGGTGGGAGGAAACCGGAGTACCCGGCGAAAACCCACGCAGACACAGGGAGAACTTGCAAACTCCACACAGGCAGTACCCAGAACTGAAGCCGGGTAGCGGGAGCTGTGAGGCTGCGGTGCTAACCACTGCGCCACTGTGCCACCCTATGCTTTCTGTACTCTTCTAGTGCCTCTGCTGTTTTCAGCGCTCTGAAACTGCCATAAGCCTCCTTTTTTTCCCTGATCCAATCCTATATATCCCTTGACATCCAGGGTTCCCTGGACTTGTTGGTCCTACCCTTCACCTTAATGGGTACATGTTGACTCTGGACTCTCACTATTTCCTCTTTGAATGACTCCCACTGGTCTGATGTAGACTTTCCTACAAGTAGTTGCTCCGAGTCCACTTTGGCCAGATCCTGTTTTATCATATTGAAGTCGACCTTCCCCCAATTCCATACCTTTATTTCTGGTCCATCTTTGTCATTTTCCATAACTACCTTAAATCTTACAGGATTATGGTCACTATTCCCGAAATGCTCACCTACTGACATTTCTACCACTTGTCCGGCTTCATTCCCTATATTTAGGTCCAATACTGCCCCTTCTCTTGTAGGACTTTCTACATACTGGCTCAAAAAGCTCTCCTGTATGCATTTTAAGAATTCCACACCCTTTAAGCCTTTTGTACGAAGACTATCCCAGTTGATATTGGGGAAGTTGAAATCCCCTACTATTATTACCCTATTATTTTTACACCTCTCAGAGATTTGCCTACATATCTGCTCCTCTATCTCTCCCTGACTGTTTGGAGGCCTGTAGTACACTCCCAGCCAAGTGATTGCCCCCTTTTTTTGTAAATTCTACCCATATGGCCTCATTTGAGGAACCTTCTAAGATATCTGTCCTTACTGCATTAATTGACTCCTTGATCAACAGTGCAATGCCACCTCATCTTTTACCCCCCTTCCCTGTCATGCCTGTAGATTCTGTACCCTGGAATATTGAGCTGCCAGTCCTGCCCTCCCTCAACCATGTCACTGTGATAGCAATAATATCATAATCCCATGTGCTAATCATCGCCCTTTATTCATCTGCCTTACTAGTAAGACTCCTTGCATTAAAATAGATGCAATCCAGCCTTGCATTATTCGCTTGTGCCTTAACAGGTCTATATTTGCTCTGCCTTCCAGACTGACTCAGTTTCTCTTTTATATTTGACTCTGCATCACCCCCTACTGTATCTTCACTCTGTATCCCATCCCACTGCCAAATTAGTTTAAACACCACCCCCACAACAGCACTAGCAAACCTCCCAGCAAGGATGTTGGTTCCGTTCCAGTTCAGGTGCAACCCGTCCAACTTGTACAGGTCCCACCTTTGCCAGAAACAGACCCAGTGATCCAGGATACTAAAGCCCTCCCTCCTGCACCATCTCCTCAGCCACACATTCATCTGCTCTATCCTCCTATTCCTATACTCACTAGCATGTGGCACTGGGAGTAATCCAGAGATTACAACCTTTGAGATCTGCTTTTTAATCTGCTATCTTTTTTTTAATTCATTCTTGGGATGTGGGCATCACTGGCTATGCCAGCATTTATTGTCCATCCCTAATTGCCCTTGAGAAGATTGTGGTGAGCTGCCTCCTTGAACCACTGCAGTCCATGTGAGGTAGGTACACCCACAGTGCTGTTAGGCAGGGAGTTCCAGGATTTTGACCTAGCGACAGGATGGTGTGTGACTTGGACGGGAACTTGCAGGTGGTGATGTTCCCATGCATCTGCTGCTCTTGTCCTTCGAGGTGGTAGAGGTCGCGGGTTTGGAAGGTGCTGTCTAAGGAGCCTTGGTGCGTTGCTGCAGTGCATCTTGTAGATGGTACACACTGCTGTCACTGTGCGTCGGTGGTGGAGGGAGTGAATGTTTGTGGATGGTGTGCCAATCAAGCGGGCTGCTTTGTTCTGGATGGTGTCGAGCTTCTTGAGTGTTGTTGGAGCTGCACCCATCCAGGCAAGTGGAGAGTATTCCATTACACTCCTGACTTGTGCCTTGTAGATGGTGGACAGACTTTGGGGAGTCAGGAGGTGAGTTGCTCACCACAGGATTCCTAGCCTCTGACCTGCTCTTGTAGCCACGGTATTTATATGGCTACTCCAGTTCAGTTTCTGGTCAATGGTAGCCCCTCGGATGTTGATAGTGGGGGATTCAGCGATGGTAATGCCATTGACTGTTAAGGGGAGATGGTTAGATTCTCTCTTGTTGGAGATGGTTATTGCCTGGCACTTGTGTGGCGCAAATGTTACTTGCCACTTATCAGCCCAAGCCTGGATATTGTCGAGGTCTTGCTGCATTTCTACATGGACTGCTTCAGTATTTGAGGAGTCACGAATGGTGCTGAACATTGTGCAATCATCAGCGAACATCCCCACTTCTGACATGATTGAAGGAAGGTCATTGATGAAGCAGCTGAAGATGGTTGGGCCCAGGACACTACCCTGAGGAACTCCTGCAGTGATGTCCTGGAGCTGAGATGATTGACCTCCAACAACCACAACCATCTTCCTTTGCTCTAGGGATGACTCTAACTAGCAGAGTGTTTTCCCCCAATTCCCATTGACTCCAGTTTTGCTAGGGCTCCTTGATGCCATACTCGGTCAAATGCTGCCTTGATGTCAAGGGCAGTCACTCTCACCTCACCTCTTGAGTTCAGCTCTTTTGTCCATGTTTGAACCAAGGCTGTAATGAGGTCAGGAGCTGAGTAGCTCCCTAAATTCTTGTTGCAGGACCTCATCCCTCTTTCTACCTATGTCGCTGGTACCAATGTGTACCACGACCTCTGACTGTTCACCCTCCCTCTTCAGAATGTTCTGCAGCTGCTCCGTGACATCCTTGACCCTAGCACCAGGGAGGCAACATACCATCCTGGAGTCACGTTTGTGGCCACAGAAATGTTTATCTGTATCCTTTACGATTGAATCCCCTATCACTATAGCTCTTCCACTCTTTTTCCTTCCCTCCTGTGCAGCTGAGCCACCCGTGGTGCCACAGACTTGGCTCTTGCTGCATTCCCCTGAGAAGCTATCTTCCCCAACAGTATCCAAAGTGAAAAATCTGTTAGTTAGGGAGATGGACCCAGGGGACTCCTGCACTACCTGCCTAGTTCTTCTACTGTGCCTGGTGGTCACCCATTCCCTTTCTGCCTGACCAGTCTTTACCTGTGGTGTAACCACGTCCCTGTATGTGCTATACACGATGATCTCAGCCTCACAGATGCTCCACAGCATCTCCAGCTGCCGCTCCAGATCCAAAATGCGGATTTCGAGTAGCTGCAACTGGAAACAGTGAACAAAGATTTACTGAGGGGGAGCCAAAAACAGGGTTTTTCTAAAATTAAACCCTGTTATGGTTAGACCGGGCAAAGGCTGAGCGGGAACCCCTTGACCCCTATATCACCTGGTCGTAACAATACGAACATACGAATTAGGAGCAGAAGTAGGCCATTTGGCCCTTCTGGCTTGCTCCACCATTCAATAAGATCATGGCTGTTTTTGTCTCGAATTCCACACTCCCATTTACCAACGATAACATTTGATTCCATTGCCAAACACGAATCTATCCAGCTCCTCCTTAAAATTATTCAATGACCCCACTTCCACCAGCTTCTGAGGAAGAGAGTTCCAAAGTCGCACAACCCTCTGAGAAAAAAGATTTCTCCTTATCTCTGCCCTAAAGGGCGACCCCTAATTTTAAAACAGTGCCCCGTATTTCTGGACTCCCCCTCAAGAAAACATCCTTTCCACATCCACCTTGTCAAGACTGTTCAGGATCTTTTATACTTCAATCAAGTCTCCCCTCACTCTTCTAAACACCAGTGAAAACAAGCCCAGTCTGTCCAACCTTTCCTCATAAGACAACCCGCTCATTCCAGGTATCAATCTAGTAAACCTCCTCTGAACCGCCTCCGATGCATTCACATCCTTCCTTAAATAAGGAGACCAAAACTGCACACAGTATTCGAGATGTGATCTCACCAATGCCCTGTATAACTGAAGCATAACATCTTTATTTTTATTTTCAATTTCTCTCATATTAAAGGATAGCATTCCATTAGTCTTCTTTATTACCTGTACCTGTAAACTAACGTTTTGTGATTCATTCACTAGAACACCTAGATCCCTCTGCACCTCGGAGTTCTGCAGTCATTCTTTGTTTAAGTAATACTCTGCTGTTTTTATTCTTCCTGCCAAAGTGAACAGATTTTCCCACATGATATCCATCTGCCAGATTTTAGCCCACACACTCAACCTATCTATATCGGTCTGCAAGCTCCTTATGTCCTCTTCACTACATACTTTCCTACCTATCTTTGTGTCATCTGAAAATTTAGCTACCATGCCATCGCTCCCCTCATCTAAGTCATTGATACAAATTGTAAAAAGTTGAGGCCCCATCCTGCCAATCAGAGAAGGACCCATTTATGCATACTCTCTGTTTTCTGCCAGCCAATCTTCTATCCATGCTAATATGTTGCCCACTACACCATGTGTTCCTGTGTAATAACCTTTCTATGTGGCACCTTGTCAAATGCCTTCTGGAAATCCAAGTACAGTAAGTCAACGGGCTCCCCTTTATCCACGGCACATGTTACTCCTTCAAAGAACTCCAATAAATTGGTTAAACATGATCTCCCTTTCACAAAGTCATGCTGACTATTCTCGATCACCTTGAGATTTTCCAAGTGCCCAGTTAGGGCCTCCTTAATGATCGATTCTAACACCTTCCCTCCGACATACATCAAGATAACTGGTGTATAGTTATCTGTTTTCTGCCTCCCCTCCTTCTTGAGTTGAGGGGATATATTTGCCATTTTCCAGTCTGATGGAACCTTTCTAGAATCTAGCGAATTTTAAAAAATTAACACCAACGCATCTACTACCTCATTAGCCACCTCGTTTAAGACCCTAGGATGAAGCCCATCAGGACTCGGGGACTTGTCAGCCCGCAGCTACATCAGTTTCATCAGTACCGCTTCCCTGGTGACTCTAATTTCACCAAGTTCCTCTCTTCCTTCTACCTGCTGATTTACAGCTATTACTGGATTGTTTTTTGTATTCTCTATAGTGAAGACAGAAGCAAAATATTCGTTCATTTCATCTGCCATTTCCTTATTATCTACTATTAGCTCCCCATTCTCATTCTCTAGAACCTCACTTTACTTACTCTTTTCCTTTTTAAATACTTGTAGAAACTCTATCCGTTTTTACATTTCTAGCTAGTTTCCTCTCATACTCTAATTTCTTTTTCCTGATTAACCTTTTAGTCATTCTCTGCCGTTCTTTATATTCTGACCAATCATCTGACCTGCCACTCATCTTTGCGCAATTATTTGATTTTTCCTTAAGTTTGATGCTTTCCTTAACTTCTTTAGTTAACCACGGATGGTGGGTCCTCCCTTTAAAATTTTTCTGTATAGTCGGAATATACTGATCCTGGATATTCTGAAATATCCCCTTGAATGTCTGACACTGCTTCTCTATTGATCTGTCTCCTAGCTTAGTAACCCAGTTCACTTCAGCTAGCTCAGCTTTCATGCCCACATAGTTGCCCTTATTTAAGGTTAAAATACTAGTCTTAGACTCACTCTTTCAAACTGGATGTAAAATTCAATCATATTGTGGTCGCTGCTACCTGGAGGTGCCTTTACTCTGAGGTCATTAATTAATCCTGCCACATTACACAATTCCAAGTCTAATATAACCTGCTCTCTGGTTGCTTCCAGAATGTGCTGCTCTAAGAAACTATCTCAAAAGCATTTTATGAACTTCTCATCCAGGCTACTATTGCCAATCTGATTATTCTAGTTTATATATAGATTAAAATCACCCATGATACCTGCCGTCCCTTTATCACAAGCACCCAATATTTCTGCTTGTATACTTCATCCTACATTATGGTTACTGTTAGGAGGATTGTAGACCACTCCCACTGGTGACTCCTTTCTCCTACTATTCCTCATCTCCACCCAAACTGATTCTACATCCTGATCTCCTGAACCAAGGTCATTTCTAACCAGGGCACCAATGTCATCCTTGATTAAGAGTGCTACCGCTTCACCTTTACCTAGCTTCCTATTCTTCTTGAACAACGTATACCCCTCAATATTCAGAACCCCGTCCTTGTCATCCTGCAGCCATGTCTCCGTAATGGCTATCAGATCATATTTATTTATTTAAATGTGCGCTATCAGTTCATCTAGTTTGTTATGAATGCCACATGAATTCAGATACAGAGCCTTTAGTTTTTTTTGTTATCTTTGTAACATCTAGTCTTGACTGTTAGTGTGTTATTAGATTTTTTTCCTCTCTGTCCCTTCCTGCCATTCTCTGACCTTCATTTCCCATATTACTATTCTGCCCCCCTGCCTTGACTCTACCCCTTGGTTTGCTACATCTACCCAGGCTTGATCCCTCACCTCCCTTGTTTAGTTTAAAGCCCTCCCTACTTCCCTAGTTATATGGTGTGCTAGAACACTGGTCCCAGCATGGTTCAGGTGCAGACTTTCCCAACAGTATAGCCCCCACTTTCCCCAGTACTCGTGCCAGTGTCCCACAAATCAAAACCCACTTCTCCCACACCAGTCTTTGAGCCACATATTCATTTCACTAATCTTATGTGCCCTCTGCCAATTGGCACGTGGCTCAGGTAATAATCCAGAGATTATTACCCTTGAGGTTCTGCTCTTCAATATGATGCCTAGCTCCTCATACTGTCTAAGCAGAATCTCTTTCCTATTCCTACCTATGTTGTTGGTACCTACATGGCCCACAACAACTGGATCCTCCTCCTCCCACTCCAAGTTCCTGTCCAGCTCTGAGCAGATGACCTGAACCCTGGCACCAGGGTAGGCAGCCTTCTGGACTCACGCTTTCGGCTGCACAGAACAGTGTCAATCCCCCTCACTATCTTATCCCCTACTACCACTACATTCCTTTTTGATCCCCCCCCACCCTGCAACTTGAATGGCTTCCTGTACCACAGTGCCATGGCCAGTCTGCTCATCCACCTTGCAGACCTCGCTTTCGTCCACACAGGTTGAGAGCACCTCAAACCTGTTTGACAATTGCAAAGTCTGAGGCTCCTCCATGACTGGCTGCTCGGTCCCTTTATCTTTCTCACACATGGTCACATCCTCCTATCCCTCACTGCTGACCAAAACAGATGACCCTGTTCTAAGAGGTCTGACCATCTTCCGGAACAAAATGTCCAGGTATTTTGCCCCTTCCCTTATGTTGCGCAGTGTTTGCAGTTTGGCTTCCAGATCAATAATCCAGATCCGGAATTCCTCTAGCCGCTTACACTTTCTGCAGACGTGTTTGTTCTGAATCGCCTTCACATTCAAAAGCTCCCACATACCACAGCTGCAACATAACACCTGTCCTTCCATTGTTATTTATGCTATAAGTTAATTTACTTTAATTAATTTCTTAATCACTTTCTTAATTAACTCTCATTTTCCCAATCTACTAAGCTTAACTAGTATTACTAAATACAAACCTGATCCGTCTGATGAAGGGTCGCAGATCTGAAACGTTAACTCTGTTTCTCTCTCCATAGATGCTGCCAGACTTGCTGAGTATTTCCGGCACTTTCTATTCTCAAGTGTTAAAACATCCTAGTTCACCCAGAGCCACATCTCTGATACAACGCCTTCCTCCGCTTTTGCCACATCCAAATATGATTGTGGATGAATGACAGGAAAGTATTAATAGCCCAGTCCATCAGACCCATAAACAGTATCCCATTGCTAAAGACAGCCTCCCCTGACTCCCACAGGTTATTGAGTTCCTTAGCGAGCAAGGTGTCTTGCGCACTCTCATGAAAATTTGAGACAATGCTTATTGATCACAGACATCAAAACTCCTTTATACTAATCTGACTGAAGGACAGCAAGCAGGGGGTTAAGACAGATTGATAAGGCAAACCCGCGACCTCTACCAACTAGAAGGACAAGGGCAGCAAATACATGGGAACACCACCACCTGCAAGTTCCCCTCCAAGTCACACACCATCCTGACTTGGAACTATATCGCCGTTCCTTCACTGTCGCTGGCTCAAAATCCTGGAACTCCCTTCCTAACAGCACTGTGGGTCTACCTACCCCAAATGGACTGCAGCGGTTCAAGAAGGCAGCTCACCACCACCTTCTCAACAGCAATTAGGGATGGGCAATAAATGCTGGTATAGCCAGTGACGCCCACATCCCATGAATGAATGAAAAAAAAAAATTTGTGCGAGGAATCAGTGCATGAGCACTTCCCTCGGGGTGGGGAGTATAAGGTTTATAGCTTTTGCATGGCTTTCTTTTATGAATAACTTTGTATACTCTTCCTGCAAGAAACTAGTGTCAAGGCTTGACTGCAAGGCATGATGGAAAAGCTTAACTGATGAAGGTCAATGTACAGCTGTTTAATGCTAAATTGACATTTGTAGAATCTGGAAAACATGTTTTTCGGCCCTTATGTAAGAACAAGGACAAAAAAGTTCAAAGAATCTAGTCCTTACAACCACAAGCTGCAGAAATGGAGCTATCTCAGGAAAAAAGGGAACTTTAAGTATCTCGCAAAGGTTCAAAACAGGAACCATCTGTGAAAGTCTATGTGCTAAGCTATCATGAGATGAGGAGCAAACAATGATGTAGTCTTAACCTAATAATGTTGGCTGAATTAGATCATGGCCCAAAAAGACAAGACAGAGACCCCCTAAGAGGGGGTTTGGGACCTCAGTGGCACATTTTGAGAGGAGGTAACAGAACATGGTTGACACACTTAGAAGAAGAAGATAGACTATGGTCAACAGAACACAGCAAGAGAAGAAGAAAAAGAGAAGTCCATGCCCCAGCAAGCTCAGAAACAAGAACCAGTGCTGAGTTGCAGCTGTATACCTATTGCTGTTGTCACGAATAGATGTGAACCCCCTTTGTATATTGCATTGTGCATTTGAGTATTGATGTCAACCGCCATTTTATACAACATGTTTTAAGTTTTACTTTTATGTTCCAATTGTCAGAATGGAGGAGAGAGGTGAGGTGGGACAGCAACTTGAAAAGGGTCTAGCTTTAGGACCCAGGAGATCCTTATCCAACCTGCCTGGACTCGAAACTGTTACATTACACAGCTGCGATCTGCTACAGAGACCTTTCCCTCAGACCTCTCTCCAAGAAGCAGAACTGCATGAAGCTGCATAGACTTCTCTCTAAGGCCTTTTCAACAAAAAAAAGAAGCCACACTTTGACAAATCCAGCAAGAGCAATCAACAAGACAAGCTCCAGTAGCAGCAGAAAAGTCTGATTTATACCATTTTCCTCTCCGTCCAGAAAAAGTGATTCAGTAATTTAGTTGTCTTCATTATTATCTTTGAGAGTGCAAAGAAAAAGAAATTTGCAAGAGAAAAAGTATCTCCACCAGCTCCTCCCCTATTCAACATTTCTAATCGGTGATCTCCAATCTTTGAACTTGTTTTTGATATTTAAAAAAAAGAATCTACTTTTAACTGAAATCCATATTAGCTAGTAGTTAAGATAAGTTTCTATTTAATAAATGTCCTTGCCTTTTTTTATGCCTTTCACCTTTACCTGAATGTGTGTAAGCATGCATGGTGAAGTTAAACCCCTTCCCGAGTTTAAGAGTGTGTTAATAAACCCTACTTGTTTGTTTTAAATTAAAAATCTGTGTTGTTGAAGCGGTCATTTATTATTAGAGTTTAAGGGAGGGATAGAAATTCTATTACTCATCTATTTACAGACATGTGGTTGGAAAAACAGGGAAATTTGTACAGAAGAGAAAAGAAAATTAACTACCTGTTCGTAACACTGTTGTTAAGTATTAACTTTGAATATCTTAGTTAAGCCGAATAAACTCTATGACTTGATCACAGAACTTGAGTCTGTACCTTGTAGGTCAGTCTTGGTCAAGAATACCAAGATGAGGCGGGTTGGGAATCCTCTGTCTCACCTCTATTCAGGTAACATCTACCTGAAAACATACAAGTTGCCAACAGAAATCAGCAGGCTAACAAACCTTCTTGCTCCCAACAAGGCAAAAGATGTGCCCTTCAAAACAATCATGTACTGGAAGTTACCTGTCTTCAGATAAATACCCAGCAAGGGCTTTTTGCCTTGGGGGAGATGTTTACAGAGAAGTGACAGGTCAAGATTTATAGGGTCAGGAGGCTTGACTCTTGAGATATTGTTTTGGTTTCACTTTGGACAGTCAGTTGAAGTTTTAAAAATCAGCGAGGAGAGCAGACACCCCAGCTCAGCCTTTTCCATGTCATTGAAAAGCCTGCCAGCTTTTACATCTCTTTGAGAAGCTCTTGGAAGCAAAAGAAACTGTTGCTACATCCTTCTCAAAGGCCTGCCAAACTGATCCTCAACGTCGCCAGAAAAGAACTGTTCTAGTAAGATCCCAGTGACAGCCATCTACATGTATTTGGATGCCAAACCAAAAAAGGGACAATGACATCTTTCCATATCTTCCCTTTTTCCTTCAAGAATTAGCTCGTATTTGGCCAAAGTATTTTTTTTGTCTCTTTTTTTGCAACAGAGTTCTAAAAAGAAAATCTTTTTTTTTTCGATTAACCATTGTGTGTGAGGGACTAAGGTATAAAGGGAATTTTTATATTTCAATGTGTTGTCATGTAAGGCCCCCACCTGCCAAAAATGAGGCACATCAATTTTGTCATGAACAATTGATTTTTAACTTTTGTTGGAGCGAGGAAATGACTTGTTAAACAGATCAGCTGTGGCTGGAAAGAAACCTTTACATACCAACAGACATCAAAGGTGAGGAAGTGCATTCCAGGACCTGCTGGGCTGATGCAATCCTCAAGGGCCAGGACTGGTTAGACCATCTGGTCACATGACTAACTGGCTGTTCCAGGGTTTTCTTTTGAACTGGCCACAGAGAGTTTGAACTCAGAAAGAGTGTTTGCTCCTGTCTGCTCCCATCTCTTTCTCACAAGTCTGTGAACCCACTGAAGACACATGAAGCCCAAGAGAGAAAAGTGTCCTACAGCTCACAAGGTTTAAGAAGAATACTGGGACCCAACGGAAAGCAAGATCTACTTACAATCAAGGATCTACAGTGAGCTGAAAGAACTGTAACAAAAACTCTTCAGATATTACCTCAAATTTTTCCACTTTATTTTCCTTCTGCTCTTTTCTGTCTCTATTTGCATGTGTGTATCGCGTATGCATGTCCTGTATCCGTAGGCATCAACCGAATTAGAGTTTAAGTTCAAGTTTAATAAATTTCAACTTTTCTTCTTTAATCCTAAGAAAACCTGTTTGTGCTGGTTTATTTGCCTTATAATTGGGAAGCGGTGAACAAGGATTCACCAAGGGGGAGCTAAAAACATGGTGAGTTTAAAATTAAACTCTGTTACAGTAAGACCAGGTGAAGGCTGAGAGGGACACTTAGAAACCTTTTTCACCTAGTGGTAACAGAAATTTGGGTGCTAGCATCCGGAATTGACCCACAGACAAACAAGAGAAATTGGAAGTGGGAAGCCAACTTGTGCCCAACCAAAAAAGAGCAAGATTTCAATACAAGTTTTCTTGTGGCTATGTGCGCTTGAATATGTCTGCAACTGAAGCTAGTGCCTCCCCAAGCCAGGGTGAAGACAGGAATAAGTTAAAAGTACTGTCTATGGAGGAGCTGAGAAAAATGGCTGAGCAGTGTGGGATCAATGTACGTGGCAAGGCCAGGAAGTCTGAACTCGTAGGACTGGTGGCGAACCATTTTTCTCTTGAATCTGAAGAAGCAGAAACAGAGTTAGAAGCAGACTACAGGGTATTGTTAGCAAAGCTACAATTGGAACAAAGGAAACTTGAATTAGAAGACAGGGAAAGAGAAAGAGAGAGGCAGGAGAGGGAGAAAGAGATAGCCTTCCAGAAGGAACGTGAATAAAATTAAAGGCAGGAGAGGGAGAGAGAGAATATTCCAGAATGAATGGGAAGAAAGAGAGCTGAAGCGGCTTGAGTTAACTAGGGGGCGACAAAGTAACCCCAGTGAATGCATGGCCAATATGAAGGAGCATAACTCAGGGCTGGGTACAGAATTGTTAAAACTAGCTCAGCTAATTCCAAGATTCAATCAGGAGGATGTAGAAACATTTTTTGTGTCTTTTGAGAAACTGGCAAGGCAGCTAAAATGGCCATCTGAGACCTGGCTTTTTTTTTACTGCAAAGCAAGCTAACTGGAAAAGCCCATGAGGTTTATTGTCTGTTGCCAGATGAGAGTTCATCAAATTATGAACTGACATATGAACGGGGCATATGAATTAGTACCCGAAGCCTATCGCCAAACATTTAGAACCGTCAAGAAACAAGCCATTCAAACTTATCTGGAGTTTGAAAGAAGTAAGCAGTTGGCTTTTGACCAGTGGCTGAGGGCTCTTAAAGTTCAGCTCAGCTGTGAGAATCTCAGGAAAGTAGTTCTGTTAGAGGAATTTAACAACTGTCTCCCACTCTCCATAAAGACACAGGTAGAGGAGCAGCGGGTTCAGAGAGCCCGGCAAGCAGCCATTCTGGCCATTTTGCTTTAATTTATAAGTCGGGGAAAGCCTTTCCTGGTCACCCCCATAAATCTGAAAAGGACAAAGGGTGGGAAGGTGATAGGAGCTCAAGCAGTCCTCCAAGAGAAAGAAAAGCAGGAGACACAGGGGGTCCTCCTCTAGTCAAAAAAGAAGCGGCGATGAGCAGGAGTGAGAGCAGGAGACCTACGTGCTTCCATTGTAATAAGGCAGGTCATCTAAAAGCTGACTGCTGGAAGCTAAAGGGAAAACCTGAAGGGTTAATTAGGGCACACCTGCTCAGTGAGGAAGAGAACTTGGAAAGTGCAGCAGAGCAAGCTGTGGCTTTAGCTGCAGTAAGAGTAAGACCCAGGAAGCTTACGGCAGCTAGGGCAGGAAAACTTGATAGGAATCCTGAGGGTTATCAAGGTTTTGTGTCTAAAGGGAAAGTAACCCCATGTCCCTCAAGTGGGGCAAGCAAGCTCACAGTAATTCTCAGGGACACAGGGGCCACTAGATCCCTTTAACTGGGAAACAGCTTGACCTTTCCCCCAGCGATTGCAGTGAACACCAGAATGGTGGTGAATGGTATTGGAGGGCAGTGTATGCCTGCACCTGTACAGCGGGTGCAGCTGGAGTGCAACCTAGTTTCGGGACCGGTGACTGTATGGATTGTCCCGAGTTTGCCTGTGGATGGGGTTGATCTGTTCCTAGATAATGATCTGGTGGGGGTGAAGGTGGTAGCCCCCCAGTGGTGAAAGAAAGACTGCAGGAGGTCAGGGAGACAGGGCCGTGGCAGGAGATGGACCCCTGCAGTTTCCCTGAATGTGTAGTGGATCAGGCCATGATCAAACCAGCTCCTCCAGAGGAGACTGAATTGGCACTGCAGGCAGATGACCAGGTCTGTCTGTCTGAGACTTTCTTTGGAAACTTAGGAGAGCCAGGGAATGAATTAAATGGATTTTCCCTAGCTGGGGCTCAGCAAGCCAACCCAGTACTGCGAGAGTTAGCATAGGCTGCCTAGTCTGAAAGTGAAGGACAGGGAGTCCCTGATTCCTACTATTGAAAGAATGAGGTACTGATGAGGAAATAGAGTTCTCCTCACAGACCTGAGACCAAGGAGTGGGCAGTAGTTCACCAGATTGTGGTGCCGCAGAGAAATATTAAGAAGGGCCGACAAGACTACAGTGGCTGTACATGCCAGTATACAAAAGACCAAAGCCCGCATAAGACAGCAGTTTGGCCAAAACTACACAAAAATGTGGTAGAGTACTGCAGGAGTTGCCACATGTGCTAGGCTGAGGGGAAACCCCAACCTACAGTGAAACCTGCACTCCTAAGTCCTGTACTAGTGTTAGGAGGACCTTCCAGCAGAGGGCTGGTGAACTGTAAGGAACCCTGCTGAGAACAAAAAGGGACAGGCAGGCACAAGACTGGCAAAAGGTTAGACAGGGAAGGGGATAAAGGTTAAAGGACATCTGGGAGGAATCCCGGATGAAAACCATTAATGTCCGGTCTGCCAACCCCGCAGAATGTGAAATGTTAGACCCCACAGGCTCCTATGTAAATGCAGACACTAGAATCACTCCACTAGAGTTGATAACAGCATTTACAGGAACCTGCAGAGACAAATAAAGACCTCTAGGGGCAGAAAAACTGTGAAGGTGATGCCTCATCTAGTCAAAGTGCCACAGGGGAGTGCAGTAGAGTTTGCACAAATACCTGCAGGCAGGAGTGTCCCACTGGACAAAGTAAGATTAGCAAAGAATCCTTCCCCCACAGTCAGAACCAAAAAGAACCACCCATCCCCCAAAGTCAAAAGCATTTGCATGACTAAGCAAAGCACTGAAAGAGAGTTTAGGATAGACCTGCCCACTACTGATTCTCATGAAAAACAATTGACCTCCGCAGGAACAAAGAGCCTAGGCAGCCATGGACATTAAAAAATAGAAGAGAATCTTCCCCAAAAAAGAGCCACATGTTTACTGGAATGCCAAAATGTTGGGGGTGGGGGTGGGGGGGAGATAGTTTTAATAAATTTCAGGATTTTTGAATGGATGAGAGAAATGCATATTTTTTTTCTGTATCTTATATTTTCTGTCGATCCTTGTAATGAATTATGCCTTTTCTCAGATCGCATTTCATTCCGCTGGGTGTGGAGGTGTCATGCTAGGCCTCCACCTGCCAAGAATAAGGCACATTAATTTTGTCATGAGCATTGATTTTAAACTGTTACTGGAGTGAAGAAAGGACTTGTTAAACAGATCAGCCGTGGCTGGAAAAGACATTTGCATATTAACAGACGGTGATTGGAAGGACAAAGGACCATTCCCTGACACATTCAACCCACAATGGATATTGATCAGCAGGTATTGTGTGTAAGAGGAGCATTCCAAAGACTGCTAAGGTAATACTATCCAAGATGTGGTTAGACCAGTTAGTCACATGACTAACCTGCGAGCCAACCTGGGTTTTTCTGAATTGTACAAACAGTTTAAATGGAGAGTGCCTGTTTGCTTCTGGACTGAGAAGATCTCTCCTGTCTGCTCCCATCTCTTTCTCACAAGTCTGTGAATCCACAGACTCTTACTGTCCGATCAGCCAACCACGGAAAATGTGAAAAGTTAGACCCCACATCCTCCTTTGTAAATGCAGACACTAGAATCACTCCACCAGAGTTGCTAACAGCATTTACAGGAAACTACAGGGACAAAGAAAGACCTCTAGGGACAGCAAAACTGTGAAGGTGATGCCTCACCTAGTCGAAGTGCCACAGGGGAGTGCAGTAGAGTCTGCACAAATACCTGCAGGCAGGAGTGTCCCAGAGGGCAAAGGAAGATTAGCAACGAATCCTCCCCCACAGTCAGAACCAAAGAGAACAAACCCCATGACAGAAAAGTCTCCTACATCGAACAAGGTTTAAGAAGAATACTGGGCCCCAACGAAAAGCAAGATCTACCTACAATCATGGACTCTACAGTGAGCTCGACGAACCATAACAAAAACTCTTCAGATAATGCCTCAAACTTTTCCACTTTATTTTTCTTCTGCTCTTTTCTGTCTCTATTTTCATGCATGTATCATGTATGCATGCTAGTGTGGGCATGTCGTGTAAGCGTAGGCATCAACCGAATTAGAGTTTAAGTTCAAGTTTAATAAATTTCAACTTTTCTTTTTTAAACCTAAGAAAACCTGTTTGTGCTGGTTTCTTTGCCTTATAATTGGAAAGCGGTGAACAAGGATTCACCAAGGGGGAGGTAAAAACATGGTGTGTTTAAAATTAAACCCTGTTACAGTAAGACCAGGTGGAGGCTGAAAGGGAACCCTAGACCTCTTTCTCACCAGGTCGTAACACTTACCTTCTAGTTTATAACCATCTCTGAATTGCCATAGCAATCCTGTAAGACAAATCCAAGTAATTTTTTTTCATAAATAACCCAAACCGCCACCCCGCCACAATAATTCGGGCACTGGGTGCCACCAAGCTTAGTGAAATGTACTGTTGCCTACAAGTACATGTGCTCCAATTTACCTATAGGTGGCAGTGCAAGACTGGTGTTATCAGTTCACATGCAACAGTGTTCCTGAGCCTTTCTGCCACTTATAGAAAATAGTTAGACATTAGTTGTAAACTATTTTATTTTCTGCCTCAATTTTTTAAATGGCTTTTCACATTAGGAAATACACAGTGCGACTGTAACAGGAGGCAGCTTAAAGCAGTCATGTCACTGATCAATGGAAGATTTCCCCGATTTTTGCATTTGATGTTAGAGTTGTGAATTTTCCAGTCAAGTAATAGCACAGACTAAGTGCAGAGGAAAACTCCCCCTACACCAGAACTGTTCAAACTGTGGCATCAGTCTCAGGCAAGGTCTTCTGCCCAGGCAATCTATCCCTTGAAACCTACGCAAATTTTGGCCTGTTTAATTTTATGTGTCTGGCAGTTTGGAAAGAGCTTTTTGTTTCAGCTCTGTTACCTCATGATTGGATAAATCTAAATCAAGTACCAAGATCTGTTAGTATGAGCTACTTGAGATAAATGCAAATTAATGAGAACAAAGGATTAAACTTTATATGTGATTTCTGAGGCTCCATAATACACAGATTTTGTGATCCACAAAAACAAAGATCCTGGACACCCAGCAATTAGGGTGGGAATTTCTTTGGTTTCCTGTGGAACGACCTTATAAAGGTATTTGTGGATGTTTTCTTTGATTGATACGCCTAAGGAAATCATGAGCAGATTCTTTTGAAACAGAGATCTTCAGGAATGCAGTTGTGAATAGAGGGATGTACCTTAACCAGCTTACTTTTACTTCTACAGCAGTGCCCAATCTACCCTAACCTCATCCCATTGCCTCTAAAGCCTTCCCCACACTTTGTTATTTCCACATTTAATGTCCCCATTGCTGGCTTCCCCAACTCCACTCTGTGCAAACTCCCAACTTCAAAATCCATCTTGGCCCAAGCTAAGTCCTGCTTGTCCTTTATGCTTACACTTACCAACCTCCATTAATTCTGTTTATTCATTAAATTTTACTCGAAATCACTGAACAGAAATATAACAGTAGTCAGTTTTAGAGGCTTGATACGAAAGAAACAAAGGTCCGTAAGTTTCTCAAACAGCTAAATGGAAAGTTATGTTGCAAATTGGGCTTGGGCTGATAAGTGGCAAGTAACATTCGTGCTACACAAGTGCCAGGCAATGACCATCTCCAACAAGAGAGAATCTAACCACCTCCCCATGACATTCAACAGCATTACCATCACTGAATCCCCCACTATCAACATCCCAGGGGCTACCATTGACCAGAAACTGAACTGGAGTAGCCATATAAATACCGTGGCCACATGAGCAGGTCAGAGGCTAGGAATCCTGAAGCGAGTAACTCACCTCCTGACTCCCCAAAGCCTGTCCACCATCTACAAGGCACAAGTCAGGAGTGTGATGGAATACTCTCCACTTGCCTGGATGGGTGCAGCTCCAACAACACTCAAGAAGCTCGACACCATCCAAGACAAAGCAGCCCGCTTGATTGGCACCCCATCTACAAACATTCATTCCCTCCACCACCGAAGCACAGTGACAGCAGCGTGTACCATCTACAAGATGCACTGCAGCAATGCACTAAGGCTCCTCAGACAGCACCTTCCAAACCCGCGGCCTCTACCAACTAGAAGGACAAGGGCAGCAAATACATGGGAACACCACCACCTGCAAGTTCCCCTCCAAGTCACACACCATCCTGACTTAGAAATATATCGCCGTTCCCTCACTGTCGCTGGGTCAAAATCCTGGAACTCCCTTCCTAACAGCACTGTGGGTATACCTACCCCAAATGGACTGCAGCGGTTCAAGAAGGCAGCTCACCACCACCTTCTCAAGGGCAATTAGGGATGGGCAATAAATGCTGGCCTGGCCAGCGTCGACCACATCCCATGAATGAATAAAAAAAAATATGCTAAAATTTACACCAATCTTGACATCTGCAATTTATGCCAAAATTATCTGAGAATCTTATTAGCATACGCCAAAACACGAAAACCAGCACAAACAAACAGAGATCAGTGCAAGCAATCAGGGCCCAATAACGCATGGAATTTACATCATGTTTCTTTTATGTACGAAAATTACAGTTTGAAGCTGTTTGAGAAACTTACAGGCCTTTGTTTCTTTCGTATCAAGACTTAAGAAGAATACTGGGCCCCAATGAAAAGCAAGATCTACCTACAATCAAGGACTATACAGTGAGCTCGAAGAACCATAACAAAAACTCTTCAGATATTGCCTCAAACTTTTCCATTTTATTTTTATTCTGCTCTTTTCTGTCTCTATTTGCATGTGTGTATCGTGTATGCATGCTAGCATGGGCGCATCATGTGCCAGGTTGAGGGAAAACCCCAACCTGCACCCCTAAGTCCTGTACCGGTGTTAGGAGGACCCGCCAGCAGAGGCCTGGTGAACTGTAAGGAAACCCGGCTGAGAACAAAAGGGGACAGGCAGGCACAAGGCTGACAAAAGGTTGGCAGGGAAGGGGAAAAAAGTGACCAAGAGGGCAGGTTAAAGGATGTCCAGGAGGAATCCCGGATGAAAAATGTGAACAGTTAGAGCCCACATCCTCCTATGTAAATGCAAACACTGGAAGCACCCCACCAGAGTTGCTAACAGCATTTACAAGGACCTGCAGAGACAAAGAAAGACCTCTAGGGGGCTGGGAAACCATGAAGGTGATGCCTCATCTAGTCGAAGTGCCACAGGGGAGTGCAGTAGAGTCTGCATAAATATCTGCAGTCAGGAGTGTCTCAGAGGACAAAGGGTAGGGTAGCAAATAATCCAGCCCCAGAGTCAGGAAAAAAACAAACAACCCATCCCCTGAAGTCAATAGCCTTTGCATGTCTCAGCAAAACACTGAAAGAGAGTTCAGGATAGACTTGCCCACTACTGACCCTCCTGAGGGAAAAACAATTACCTCAGCAGGAACAAAGACCCTAGGCAGCCATGCAAAATGGGCAAATGGAAGAGAATCTTCCTCAAAAAGAACCACATGTTTATTGGGATGCCAAAAGGTGGTGCTTTTTAAATAAGTTTTAGGATTTGTGAATGAATGAGAGAAATGCATGTTTTTTTGTCTGTATCTTATATTTTCTCTCAACCTTTTTAATGAAATGCGCTTTTCTCAAATTGCATTGCATTCTGCTGGGTATGGAGGTGTCATCCTAGGCCCCCTTCTGCCAAGAATGAGGCACATTAATTTGGTCATGAACATTGATTTTAAACTGTTATTAGAGCGAGGAAATAACTTGTTAAACAGATCAGCCGTGGCTAGAAAAGATATTTGCATATTAACAGATGGTGCTTGTGTAGACAAAGGGCCATTCCCTGACACATTCAACCCACAATGGATGTTGATCACCAGACAGTGAGGGGGTTGGGAAGTGCATTCCAGGACCTGCTGGGGTAATGCAGTCCTCAAGGGCCAGGACTGGTTAAACCAGCTGGTCACAGGGCTTTCTTTTGAACTGGCCACAGAGAGTTTGAACTTAGGAAAGACTGATTGCCCAGACTGAGAAGATCTCTCCTGTCTGCTCCCATCTCTTTCTCACAAGCCTGTGAATCTGCTGAAGACACATGAACCCCAAGGGAGAAAAGTCTCCAACAGAAAACAAGGTTTAAGAAGAATACTGGGCCCCAACAAAAAGCAAAATCTACCTACAATCAAGGACTCTACAGTGAACTTGCAGAACCATAACAAAAACTCTTCAGATATTGCCTCAAACTTTTCCACTTGATTTTTCATCTGCTCTTTTCTGTCTCTATTTGCATGTGTGTATCGAGTATGCATGCTAGCGTGGTCACGTCATGTATCCGTAGGCGTCAACCGAATTAGAGTTCAAGTTTAATAAATTTCAACCTTCCTTCTTTAAATCTAAGAAAACCTGTTTGTGCTGGTTTCTTTGCCTTATAATTGGAAAGCGGTGAACAGGGATTCACCAAGGGGGAGATAAAAACATGGTGCGTTTAAAATTAAACCCTGTTATGGTAAGACCAGGTGAAGGCTGTGAGGGACCCATAGATAGCTTTCTCACCTGGTTGTAATAGAAATTTGCCTGCTAGCAACCAGAATTTTACCCACAGACAAATGAGAGAAATTGGAAGTGGGAAGCCAAATTGTTCCCAATCAAAAAAGAGCAAGATTTCAATACAGGTTTTCTTGTGGTTGTATGTGCTTGAATACTAACACATGTGGAACTGAAGCTAGTAGCTCCCCAAGCCAGGGTGAAGTAACTTGGGATAAGTTAAAAGCACTGTCTATGGAAGAGTTGATGAAAGTGTCTCAGCAGTGTGGGATCACTGTACGTGGCAAGGCTAGGAAGTCTGACCTCCTAAGACTAGTGGCCAACCATTTTTCCCTTGAATCTGAAGAAGCAGAAACAGGATTAGAAGTAGACCCAAACAGGGTGCTGCTAGCAAAGATACAATTGGAACAAAGGAAACCTGAATTAGAAGAGATGGAAAAAGAAAGAGAAAGGGAGAGACAGGAAAAAGAGAGGGTGCAGTAGGAGAGGGAGAAAGAAAGAGTCTTCCAGAAGGAACGTGAAGAAAAAGAAAGACAGGAGAAGGAATGGGAGCGAGAGGAGAGCAAGAGGGAACGAATATTACAGAAAGAATGGGAAGAGAGAGAGTTGAAGCTGCTTGAGTTAACAAGGGGGCAACAGAGTAACCACAGTGAATGCATGGCCAATATGGAAGAGCGTAATTCAGGGCTGGGTAGAGAATTGTTAAAACTAGCTCGACTAATTCCAAAATTCAATGAGGAAGATGTAGAAGGATGTTTTGTGTCCTTTAAGAAACTGGCACGGCAGCTCAAATGGCCAGCTGTGACCGACCTCTTTTACTACAAAGCAAGCTTACTGGAAAAGCCCATGAGATTTATTCCCCGTTGCCAGATGAGAGTTCATCAAATTACGAACTGACAAAAAATACTATCCTTGGGGCATATGAATTGGTACCCGAAGTCTATTGCCAAAAGTTTAGAACCCTCAAGAAGCAAGCTAATCAAACTTATCTGGAGTTTGAAAGAAGTAAGCAGTTGGCTTTTGACCAGTGGCTGAGGGCTCTTAAAGTACAGCTCAGCTATGAGAATCTCAGGGAAGTAGTTCTGTCAGAGGAATTTAGACACTCTCTCCCACTCTCCATAAAGACCCAAGTAGAGAAGCAGTGGATCCAGAGAGCCCGGCAAGTGGCCGCTCTGGCCGCTGAGTTTGCTTTAATTTATAAGTCGGTTTCCCAGGGGAGAACCTTTCCTAATCACCACCACAAATCCGAAAAGGACAAAGGGTGGGAAGGTGATAGGAGCCCAAACAGTCCTGGGAGAAAAAGAAAAGCATGAGTCACAGGGGGCCCTCCTTTAGTCAAAAAGGAAGGTGCTGTGAGCAAGAGTGAGACCCGGAGACCTGTGTGCTTCCATTGTAATAAAGTAGGGCATTTAAAAGCTGACTGCTGGAAACTAAAGGGAAAACCTATAGGGTTAATTAGGGCACGCCAGCTCAGTGAAGAAGAGAACCTGATGGAAAACACAGCAGACCAAGGTGTGGCTTTAACTGCAGTAAGAGTGAGACCCGGGAAGCTTATGGCTGCAAGTGCAGGAAAATTTAGATGGATTCCTGAAGGGTATCAGGATTTTGTCTGAAGGGAAAGTAATCCCATACCCCTCGAGTGGGGCAAGCAAGCCCGTAGTGATTCCCAGGGATACAGGGGCCACTAGATCCCTTTTACTGGGAAACAGCCTGACCTTTCCCCCAGTGATTGTAGTGAACACCAGAATGGTGGTGAATGGTATTGGAGGGCAGTGTATGCCTGTACCTGTACAGCGGGTGCACCTGGAGTGCAACCTAGTTTCAGGACTGGTAACCGTACGGATTGTCCCTGGTTTGTCTGTGGACGGGGTTGACCTGCTCCTATGTAATGATCTGGCGGGGGTGAAGGTGGTAGCCCCCACAGTAGTGAAAGAAAAACCATATGAGGTCAGAGAGACAGAACAGTGGCAGGAGACGGACCTCTGCAGTTTCTCTGAATGTGTAGTGGATCAGGCCATGCTCAAACCAGCTCCCCCAGAGGAGACTGAATTGGTACTGAAGGCAGATGACCAGGCCTGTCTGTCTGAGACTTTCTTTGGAAGGTTAGGAGACCCAGGGAATGAATGAATTGGATTTTCCCTAGCTGAGGCTCAGCGAGCCAACCCAGTATTGCAAGAGTTAGCACAGGCTGCCTAGTCTGAAAGTGAAGCAGGGGGTGTCCCTGATTGCTATTATTTAAAGAATAAGGTACTGATAAAGAAATGGAGTTCTCATCACAGATCTTAGAGCAAGGAGTGGACAGTAGTTCACCAGTTAGTGGTGCCGCAGAGGTACCAGAGAGAAATATTAAGAAGGGCCCACGAGACTACAGTGGCTGTACATGCTGGTATGTGAAAGATCAAAGCCCACATAAGACAGCTGTTTGACTGGCTAAAACTCCACAAAGATGTGATGGAGTACTGCAGGAGTTCCCACATGTGCCAGGTTGAGGGAAAACCCCAACTTACAGTGAAACCTGCACTCCTAGGTCCTGTACTGATGTTAGGAGGACCCACCAGCAGAAGGCTGGTGAACTGTAAGGGACCCTGGCTGAGAACAAAAGGGGACAGGCGGGCACAATCTGGTAAAAGGTTAGACAGGAAAGGGGAAAAAAGTGACCAAGAGGGCAGGTTAAAGGATGTCCGTGAGGAATCCCGGATGAAAAATGTGGACAGTTAGACCCCACATCCTCCTAGGTAAATGCAGACACTAGAAGCACCCCACCAGAGTTGCTAACAGCATTTACTGAGACCTGCAGAGACAAAGAAAGACCTCTAGGGGGCTGGGAAACCATGAAGGTGATGCCTCATCTAGTCGAAATGCCACAGGGGAGTGCAGTAGAGTCTGCACAAATACCTTCAGGCAGGAGTGTCCCAGAGGACAAAGGGTAGGGTAGCAAAGAATCCACCCCCACAGTCAGGAAAAAAACGAACCAGCCATCCCCTTTGCCTTTGCATGTCTCAGCAAAACACTGAAAGAGAGTTCAGGATAGACCTGCCCATTACTGACCCTCCTGAGAGAAAAAAAAATTACCTCAACAGGAACAAAGACGCTAGGCATCCATACAAAATGGGCAAATGGAAGAGAATCGTCCACAAAAAAGAACCACATGTTTATTGGGATGGCAAAAAGGTGGTGCTTTTTAATAAATTTTAGGATTTGTGAATGAATGAGAAAAATGTATGTTTTTTTGTCTGCATCTTATATTTTCTCTCGACCTTTTTAATGAAATGCGCTTTTCTCAAATTGCATTTCATTCCGCTGGGTATGAGTTGTCATGCTAGGCCCCCTCCTGCCAAGAATGAGGCACATTAATTTTGTCATGAACATTGATTTTACTAGAGCGAGAAAATGACTTGTTAAACAGATCAGTCGTAGCTGGAAAAGACATTTGCATATTAACAGATGGTGCTTGTGTAGACAAAGGACCATTCCCTGACACATTTAACCCACAATGGATGTTGATCACCAGACAGTGAAGGGGTGGGGAAGCACATTCCAGGACCTGCTGGGGTGATGCAATCCACAAGGGCAAGGACTGATTAGACCAGCTGGTCACATGACTAGCTGACCATTCCAGGGCTTTCTTTTGAACTGGCCACAGAGAGTTTGAATTTAGGAAAGACTGATTGCCCAGACTGAGAAGATCTCTCCTGTCTGCTCCCATCTCTTTCTCACAAGCCTGTGAATCCACTGAAGCCACATGAACCCCAAGAGAAAAATCTCCAACAACAAACAAGGTTTAAGAAGAATACTGGCCCCAACAAAAAGCAAAATCTACCTACAGTCAAAGACTCTACAGTGAGCTCGAAGAACCGGAACAAAAACTCTTCAGATATTGCCTCAAACTTTTCCACTTTATTTTTCATCATCTCTTTTCTGTCTCTGTTTGCATGTGTGTATCATGTATGCATGCTAGCGTGGCCGTGTCATGTATCCTTAGGCATCAACCGAATTAGAGTTCAAGTTTAATAAATTTCAACTTTTCTTCTTTAAACCTAAGAAAACCTGTTTGTGCTGGTTTCTTTGCCTTATAATTGGAAGGCGGTGAACAAGGATTCACTAAGGGGGAGCTAAAAACACAGTGTATTTAAAATTAAACTCTGTTACGGTAAGACCAGGTGAAGGCTGTCAGGGACCCCTAGACACATTTTTCACCCGGTCGTAACATGAGGAAGAGTGAGAATATTTAAGGATAGCATAAAAATGGGTGTCATTGATTTACGCATGAATTTCCTGAATCTTTAACACTGAAAATTAACATTATGTGATAGTATTCTGTGCAAGTTTTCAGAAAATTTCTGACAAAAGTGATTACTTTGTAAACTGACAAGATTCCACGGTACTCAGCAGGTCTAAGAACTATCCAAGAATGCCAAGTTCTGTTGAGAGGTCATCGACCTGAAGCATTAACTCTGTTTCCCTCTCCACAAATGCTGCCAGACCTGCTGAGCATTTTCAGCATTTTCTGTTTTTATTTCAGCTTCCGGCATTGGCAGTAGTTTATTTTTGTCAAAGAATTCTCTTGGTTTCATTATTTGACTGCAGTTTGTGTGCCAAACAATAGAGGGCAGCAACACTCTTTTGATTTACATTCTCGCCGATCCGACAAAAGTTCATTGTCAGGAATATAGCAACATAGGAGAGAGAAAGAGAAATTGAGTGACATAGGTAGGAAAGAGATGAGAAAGAGGATAGGTAACGGCACAGCTACAGCGACAGACTGAAAGACAAAGAGACATAAGAGACAGCAAGAGAGAGAAATAGGAAGAGACGCAGAAAGACAGACAAACTGGCAGAGAGAAATTGAAAGGCAGTGATATAGTGAGGGAGTCAGGCTGAGAGACTGAGAATGAGAAGTAAGGTGAGACAGAGATAGACTAAAATACAAAGGGCTGAATTTTACCAGCCCCCGGATGTCGGGGGTCGTGGCAGGCAGGGCCCGGAATATATATCCGGGAGAGGCCCACCACGGGCCTTGAAGCTGGGAAGGCCCCCACCCCATTTTACTGACAGCGGCGAAGCGTCGTGGCAGCCCCCCGTCGCTTGGCGATGGAGCCTTAATCTAAATATTTAAATAAATGCTAATCACTGAATAATTACTCACTTTTCCATGATGGCCATCCCTCACCGATATTCTAGCCGGTGGCCAGAAGTCTCACCCTTTCGGATCTCTGTTTGGAGATCGGAGGCGGAATACTGGTGGGGAGTGGGGGAGCAGTGAAGTTTTCAGGGGGGGCGGGGGGAAGCGGGGAAAACTCTTACTATTGGCTGAGGGAATGGTGGGAAGGGGTTTAAAGATTGGGGAGGAAAGTTCAGGATGGGAAGAAAATTTTTTTTATGGAGGAGAAGGCAATAAATGAATTGTTAGGTCATGGGGGGGAAAGGGCTTTCATCTTTTATTAAATTTTTAAATGTAAATTTACCATCCATTCCTCTTTAAAAATTACCTGTAAGGGCTTGAAGCGCTTTAAAAATGGCATCAGCACCATGTGGTGGCGCTGGGTGCCGTTACTGGAGATGGAGCGCCCACCCCCTCTACATCATTGGGGGCGGGCGGTCGGCTCCCTCCATGTAAATGAGCCGCCGCGCAAAATATTGCGGTGGCTCAGTGGCGCACATCTCGACGTACACCACGCCTTTTTTGATATTCACTGCTGAGAACGGCAGTGAGCAGGAAAAATCCAGCCCAAAGAGAGGGAAAAACGGAGATAATGGGAGAGTCAGAAAGAAAAACACACAGGAAGTAAATGATAGAAATATATAGAAAGATTTGAGACAGAGACACAGTGAAAGAATACAAGTGTCAGAGATGGAGAGAGAGCCAAACAGGCAGACAGATATAGCCATACAGAGATTGAAGATAGGCATGGAATCAGAGATATATAGATAGACAGACTGACAGAGGGACAGAGGCAGAGCCATGGGATAGAAAAAAGAGAGAGAAGAATAGAGTAAAACAGTGAATGAGATAGATGGAGAAACTAAGGAAGATAATCAGAGAGACAGATAAAGAACGTTGGAAAGAAAGATAGAAAGAGTGAGGTCAAGCAACAGAACGAAGGCAGGTAGGCAGATAAAAGAGATACAGAAAAAGCAAGATAGAGAGACAGATGATGACGTCACAGAGAGAGTGAGAAACAAAGATAGATACAGAGAAAGCAACAGAGATAGAGTAATAGGGTGGGAGAGACAAAGTCAAAGACAGATGAATACAGAGAGACACACAAAGGAAGAAAGAAAGAGCAGATAAAAAGGCTGACAGACCAAGATAAAGAGAGTCAGACACAGAGAAAGCCAAAGATGGCTCAGACAGCGAGTTTTCCAATTTAAGTAAATTTCGATTTAAGTATTAACTGGACTATTTGTTTCCTATGTGTAGTTCCACATTTTATTGTTCTCTACTTTTTCCTGCCAGTTTTCTCCTCTCATCTGAAAGCAGGGACTCATTGTGGGGTCTGGTTCCACAGACTCCAACTGCCCTTCAGTACCTCATCCAAGTGGCTATTTCTAATGTGTGGGCTTTTTAAGCGAATGTCAGGAGGTTATTTGGCCATTGGATGGTGGATGCATTAAAGCTGAGCCCATTACTGACAACAGCTGGCATCTAGATGCATGGTAATCAGGAGGAACTCAGGCCAGTTTTCTTTTCTCTGGTCTCTAAGTGTTGAGCCCAATTGTAACACCTGATCACTGTCCCAGCTGACATTGAGCAACTCAGGCCTTCAAAAAATATTTGCTTTCACAAGGTTCCTCCATAGAACCCTGAACACATGCATTTGCCATATTCACAGACTGGAACAGAATCATTGGAGTGCTGTAGGATGAGGAAACCCCCAGGACAGTACATTTTCACCCCTCTCAGAATCATCAGTGCCCTTGTGTCCTATTGGTTTAATTGTAGGAATATGCTTCCAGTCTTTTCCCCAGTCTCTGCTGAGTACTTGAGAGTACATATATAAAAAGTAATAAGTAGCTAAGGAATGTCATATGAACACATTAAATATTTGTGCACCAATGCCACCGTCAATCAGTTTTAAATTTAGAAGAGCAGCTTTTGGGATTTTTAGGAGAGAATGCAGGAGGATTAAGTTGGAAGCTGAAATTAAATTAACGGAGCAGGGGGTTGGATATATTTTCACCATTTTTTGGGAGGTGAAAAGAAAGAATCCATATGAGAAACAGGTGAAACAGTGCAACATCTAGGCAATGGTGGCTGAATAAGGAGGTCAGAAATAACCCACAGAGCAAAAGAAATATTTCAAAAAAGTAATGAACAAATCTAGCTCATTGTAGCTACTTATAAACTGTGGAGGTTAAACAAAGGCCAATTCTAACTGTTGTAATTTTCAGACTCTAGATTAATTGGCATATTTTGCATTAGCAAAGTGTGGCCCTTTGAAATGATGGGTGCTTGCAAAATGTAATTCTTCTTCTTTCTTTGGGCCTCCTTATCTCGAGAGACAATGGATACGCGCCTGGAGGTGGTCAGTGGTTTGTGAAGCAGCGCCTGGAGTGGCTATAAAGGCCAATTCTGGAGTGACAGGCTCTTCCACAGGTGCTGCAGAGAAATTTGTTTGTTGGGGCTGTTGCACAGTTGGCTCTCCCCTTGCGCCTCTGTCTTTTTTCCTGCCAACTACTAAGTCTCTTCGACTCGCCACAATTTAGCCCTGTCTTTATGGCTGCCCGCCAGCTCTGGCGAATGCTGGCAACTGACTCCCACGACTTGTGATCAATGTCACACGATTTCATGTCGCGTTTGCAGACGTCTTTATAACGGAGACATGGACGGCCGGTGGGTCTGATACCAGTGGCGAGCTCGCTGTACAATGTGTCTTTGGGGATCCTGCCATCTTCCATGCGGCTCACATGGCCAAGCCATCTCAAGCGCCGCTGACTCAGTAGTGTGTATAAGCTGGGGGTGTTGGCCGCTTCAAGGACTTCTGTGTTGGAGATATAGTCCTGCCACCTGATGCCAAGTATTCTCCGAAGGCAGCGAAGATGGAATGAATTGAGACGTCGCTCTTGGCTGGCATACGTTGTCCAGGCCTCGCTGCCGTAGAGCAAGGTACTGAGGACACAGGCCTGATACACTCGGACTTTTGTATAAAGTCAGAGATCTCCCATTGCATTGCTCATGTAGAGTCCAATAAAATGCTATTTTGCAAGGATAGGGATCCATTTCATATAATGTGAAATGTATTATTCTGCTGGGATGGATCTATGTCCTTTTAAGGCCACAAAATCTAATGGTCATTAAGCAAACACTGACTCAGGTCAATTGAATGTAATTGTTGCTTGGCCAAGGAACTTTCCAGTTAAGAATGTGCTTGTTAGCGTACAGGCAAGAATGAACCAAAATTTTAAGGTAGTTTTGTATCTGTAACAAAATGTGACATCTGAAAGATTGCATGTCCTATGCATACCATTTTTAATGAAGTAATTATACGGAAGATGGGTATAGATATAGATAAGCCAACATTAGACATAGGAAAAACTATTAAATAGCACTATGAATCATTCAATCGTTAGTTCAGGATATTGAAAATGAAGATTGCAAGGGCTGGGGCACAACAGAAAGACAACTGTAGCACAAGAGAATTTTGTTTTGCAATTTTTCTCTCAATGTACCCCTCCCCTCTCTCCCGACAGTTCAGACTTCTTGCTAGGGTAAAGTTCCATAGCACCTTTTAGTGTATCTCCTGGTAGCTATTGACAGTATAACAGTGAGTATTGCCAGTTTATTTGACTGCGAACAAGAGAGCTAGCCATGGCTAAGCCCAATCCTCTTCTGGATCTACACCATACATTCACAGTGCAGCAGTGTTTACGGGATAGCAATCAGATCAGAAATCCTGACCAGTTTTCAGCTCCATAATCCAGAGATGCCAAGATTAGTTGTAGCTCTATAGTTCTGTCCAGTTTACATAAGCTCGGGGCTGTTTTACTGAGGTTTTTAAAATTATTAAGATATAGGATAGGAGATAGAAACAAATTGATTCCAGAGGGTTCTGGAATGAGGGGACATTGATATCACTCAATGCAAGAGATTTAAAACAGTAAGCAGGAGAAACATTTTAAGACAGAGAATTGTGAGGCTGTGAAATGCACTACCAGAATTAATAATTGAATCAGAGACCATGTCAACATTCAAGAATGATTAGATGGGCAGTTGAATAGGAACAAGGTGGGTACATGAAATGAAGCTTATTGGTTTTGTGGAAAATTAACTTAAAACATGGACTGGTTGTGCCAAATAGCTTGGTTCCATGTGATAATTTCTATGTAATTGTTACTCCAGCAAAAGAAATGAAGCCCACAGATTGCTCCAAGCTGGTTTCATGCTCTGAGATACAAAGGAAAAGAGTCTGTGGCAGAATTCCAGAACTCCAGCAAAGGGAGTGATTTATTTTTCTTATACTGGTCTTATATTGGACCTGCCAGCTTTGCTCCAAAAAGTTTGCCAACCGCTCATTTCCCTAACACCCCTCCAACTAACAGGCACCCCAGCTGCACCCATACTCGTGTAAGCGCTCACCAACAATGTGCAAGCAGACTGAGCCCAAGAAATCTGCTGGAGTCAGACACTATGCTGGGTTGCAACAAAATTCCTATTCCACCACAGTTAGGTCAGTGAGCAGGATCAAGAATTTTGAAGACTTCACTGTCTCAGTGATAACTCTTGTATATTTACAGTAATTGTACATTCAGCACCACCTTCTCAAGGGCAATTAGGGATGGGTGATAAATGCTGGCTTTGCCAGCGACGCCCACATCCCAAGAATGAATAGAAAAAAAGTAATGTCTCGATATTAATTCCTATATATGTGCAATACATGCTGTTAATTGTGTTAGGTAAAGTACTTTGGGATGGCTTAATGTGTTAAAACAGCTATATAAAGTTCAGATGATCCAAAGATTTTGAAGTATTAAGTAAACAAAAGATATAGTTGGGTGTGGATAATGCATAAATCATTAACTGTGAAAGCATTTGTTCCTATTAAGAATTCAGAGTGCTGAACACTTCTGAATGCAATATTTTTATTATCCTTTTTTATTGATTAACATTAGGGAAAAGCAAGAAGCTTTAGTCCTCCTTCTCAATGACCCGAGGATACTTCCAAATCTTTCAGTGTTACTTCCAAAATATAGCGTAATTAATGAGATCCTTCTAAACGGCACCTCCTTCTGTGTGGGGAGCACATTGATCTCCAATTCGTCACATTCTGAAGCTATATGAATTTTAGATATCAACGGCTGGTAAAGAGATGTTACTCTGCCCTGTGCATCATTAGTTATTTACGGGGTGTGTTCTGCCTGGCTTTGCTTCTCTCTTCTCCAATCTAAATTGCTAAGGGGACAGTCGGCAAACTAACGGTTAAGGTAGTGTTTGTGCATTAGACAGCAAAACCATTTGGAGTTTCATCTTAGGGGAGGCAGTTGATAAATGATGTGTAGTGTACAGAAATACTTGCTCACTCTTCAGCTGCTCTGTGTAAGAGGAGAGTAATGAGACTTTTCTGAAACCAGCATTTCTTTCCAAAACCATCTGCCTCTGCCTTTATCTATAAAACGTTTATTTTTTAAATTCCCCTGTTCCCCTCTAATGATGCAAAGTAATGTTGGGGTTCAGTTCCAAGGATGCTAGCAGTCTCCTAGTACCTTGCCCAATAAGCTATTCTTCATGTGTGAGGGTCGGCATTAAACCCCTCCAAATCCTTCCCTTCCTGGCTTTACATTTATTTTCCATATGACTATTTATGAAGTGCCTTGCAATGTGATTATTATACATTAATGGTCCTACTTGAATACATGTTATGTGCTGGCAGCTGTGGAGAGCGGAAAAGGGTATCAAAGCTGAGCTCAATCCTAGCCTCATCCCACTTCAACTTTGCAGTAAGAGTGGATGTCATTGTATAAGAAAGAGAAAGAGCTTGGGCTAAAAATTTGATTAGATCCATTAACAGGCGCAGTGCTCATGATATGCGATTACCCCTCGCCCGGTCCAGTTGAGGCAGGCAGCACGCAAACTGTGCTACCTGCTCATCAACGTGAATGTGGCATGGACCATGCTACTAATTGGCTGCATGCTCAGCAGGGGTCCCAGGTGCATCCATGGCTAGCCTGCAATTCTTAAATGGCAGCCAGCACCTCTTAAAGGAGAGGTGCATTGATGATGCAACAACTGATGGAACTATGTCAGAAAGTCTTTGAGGGAAGGAAGGGGACTACCAATGGAGCAACAGACCATAGAGAGTGCTCCCAGGTTCTCTGATGCAGTGCTACAGGCTCTAGTCCAGGTTGAGGGGAGCTATGTCATGTTTCCACAGGGGACCAGGAGACCCTCAGGGCATAACCTGCAAAGGGATTAGGAGCAGGTGGCTAGGGAGATGAATTCCCAGAGTCCAGCCCTGAGGACCTGGCTACAGTGCTGCAAAAGGTTCAATGACCTCACACAAGTGGTCAAGGTCAGTGAATACATCTTCAAATGACATCTCCTACACACTATGTCACCAATCTCTCACGCTGCCCAATGCACCACAATTCCATTGCTCACCCTCAGCAATCAGGACACATGCCTAAAATTCAGATACTTCACCTCACACTAATATACTCACCAGTGCTGCCAAGCTTCATACCCATCTCCTGCAGCTTCTACGTACTTTCAATATGGCAGACACATCACCCAAACATATTGCAACACATTCACTGACATTTTTCCTTCTCTTTTGAAGGTCAAGGTTGCACATAACAGGAGGGAGCAGAAGAGCACAGGCATCTCCTGAGCCCTTTAGGACCAGCAGTGACTGAGGTTGTTGCATCCTGCATCACCAAGACATTGATGACGGTATGTCATCTGCTGAGCTGCTGCTAAACCCTGATTCATGCCTTTGTTACTTCTAGACTTGACTTAAGCAACACACTCTGGCTGGTCTTCCACATTTTATCTTCTGTAAACTTGAGTCATCCAAAAATCTGCTGCCTGTGTCCTTACTCGCACCAAATCCCATTCACTTATCACCTCTGCTCACTAACCTACATTGGCTCCTCGTCAAGCCTCGATTTAAAAATTATCATCCTTGTTTTCAAATCCCTCCATGGCCTCGTATTTCCCATCTCTGTAATCTCCTCCAGCACCACAACCCTCTGCGATATCTGCTCACCTAGTTCAGGCCTCTTGAGCATCCCTGATTTTAATTTCCCCACCATTGGTGACCATGCCTTCAGCTGCCTAGGCCCTAAGCTATGGAATTCCCTCCCTAAACCTCTTCACCTCTCTGCCGCTTTTTCTTCCTTTTAGATGTTCCTTAAAACCTAACTCTCTGACCAAGCTTTTGGCCATCTGCCATAATATTGTCTCACATGCCTCTGTGTCATACTTTGCTTGATAATGCTCCTGTGACTCTATTTGGGACCGTCATGCTAGACCCCCACCTGCCGAGAATAAGGCACATTAATTTTGTCACGAACATTGATTTTTAACTGTTCCTGGAGTGAGGAAATGACTTGTTAAACAGACCAGCCGTGGCTGGAAAAGACATTTGCATATTAACAGACAGTGCTTGAATAGACAAAGGGTCATTCCCTGACACATTCAACCCACAAAGAATGTTGGTCACCAGACAGTGATGGGGTTGGGAAGCGCATTCCAGGGCCTGCTGGGGTGATGCAATCCACAAGGGCAAGGACTGGTTAGACCAGTTGGTTACATGACTAACTGGCCGTTCCAGGGCTTTCTTTTGAACTGGCCACAGAGAGTTTGAATTCAGAAAGACTGTTTGCGCCTGGACTGAGAAGATCTACCCTGTTTGCTCCCATCTCTTTCTCACAAGCCTCTGAATCCACTGAAGACACATGAACCCCAAGAGAGAAAAGTCTCCTACAGCGAACAAGGTTTTAGAAGAATACTCTGCCCCAACGAAAAGCAAGATCTACCTACGATCAAGGACGCTACAGTGAGCTCGAAGTACTGTAACAAAAACTCTTCAGATATTGCCTCAAATTTTTCCACTTTATTTTTCTTCTGCTCTCTTCTGTCTCTATTTGCATATGTGTATCGCGTATGCATGCTACCGTGGACGCGTCATGTATCCATAGGTGTCAAGCAAATTAGAGATTAATTTCAAGTTTAATAAATTTCAATCTTTCTTCTTTAAACCTAAGAAAACCTGTTTGTGCTGGTTTCTTTGCCTTATAATTGGAAAGCGGTGAACAAGGATTCATCAAGGGGGAGATAAAAACATGGTCTGTTTAAAATTAAACCCTGTTACGGGGCTGAAGGCTGAAAGGGACCCCTAGACACCTTTCTCACCGGGGTCGTAACAGTTTTATTACGTTAAAGGCGCTATATGAATATAAGTTTTTGTTATGTTCCTGCCTTATGCATCTCAAATTCCACTTCGCCCTCACCTTGCTTTCTGATATGAAATGCAAGCTGCAGATGGTGTGGCCTTGGGCCTCTTGCTTTCTAACCCACCCCCTTCCCTCACATCAACCTTAACATTCTGTATTTCTGCTTTCAGATGCCCAAGAACTGCTGCCTGGCCAGCTGTTGCAGCCTCACCACAATGTATGTGAGCAACAGCAGATAACTGGTGAAGAAGCACCTTCACTAGATCTGACACTTGCAGCTACCAGCTCAGATACTGGCATTGCTTACTTTAGAACATAAGAACACAGGAAATAGGAGCAGGAGTAGGCCATTCGCCCCTCAAGCCTGCCCCGCCTTTCAATGAGATCATGGCTGATCTGCCCCAGACCTCAACTCCTCTTTCAGCTCCTCATAGCCCTCAACTCCCCAATATTTCAAAAATCTATTTACCTCCTCTTTAAATACTTTCAGTGATCTAGCCTCCACAACTCGCTGGGGTAGAGAATTCCAGACATTCACTACCCTCTGAGAGAAGAAATTCCTTCGCATCTCAGTTTTAAATGAGTGTCCTCTTATTCTGTAACTATGTCCCCTGGTTCAAGATTCCCTCACTAGTGGAAACATCTTCTCAACATCTACTCTGTCAAGCCCCCTCAGAATCTTGTACGTTTCAATAAGATCATCTCTCATTCTTCTAAACTCTAGTGAATAAAGGCCTAACCTGTTTAGCCATTCTTGATAAATCAACACCTTCATCCCAGGAATCAGCCTAGTCAATCTCTTGAACTGCCTCCAATGCCAGTACATCCTTTCTTAAATACGGGGACCAAAAATGTACACAGTACTCCAGGCGCAGCCTCACCAACACCCTGTACAATTGTAACATGACTTCCCTATTTTTAAACTCCAACTGCCTAGCAATAAAAGCCAAAGTTCTATTTGCCTTTGTAATTACTTGCTGCACCTGCATGCTAACTTTTTGTGTTTCAGGCACACGAACATCCAGATCCCTCTGTGTTGCACTTTTTTGGAGTCTCTCTCCATTTAAATAATAGTCTGCCTTTTTATTCTTCCTACCAAAGTACATGACCTCACACTTTCCTACATTAAACTCCATCTGCCAAGTTTTTGCCCACTCACTCAACCTATCTAATCCCCTTGTTGATTCCTTATGTCCTCATCACAACATGTCTGCCCACCTATTTTTGTATCGTCAGCAAATTTGGATATATTACACTCTGGCCCCTCCTCCAAGTCATTAATATAGATAATAAATAATTGAGGCCCTAGGACTGATCCTTGTGGTAATCCACCAGTTAAGTCTTTCCAACCTGAAAAAGAACCATTAATCCTGACTCTCTGTCTTCTGTGTGTTATTCGTGTTATTACATTACCCCCAATACCGTGAGCTCCTATCTTGTGCAATAATCTTTTATGTGGCACCTTATCAAATGCCTTCTGGAAATCCAAATACACTACATCTACCGATTCCCCTTTATCAACTCTGCTTGTTATATCCTCAAATTTGTCAAAAATGATTTCCCTTTCACAAAACCATGTTGACTCCGTTTGATTGCGTTAAACTTTTCTGAATGTCATCCTATTTCTTCCTTAATAATGCACTGTAGCATTTTCCCAATGACTGATATTAGGCTGACTGGCCTATAGTTTCCTGCTTTTTGTCTCCCTCCGTTCTTGAACAGAGGCGTCACATTAGCGGTTTTCTAATACTCGGGGACCCTCCCGGAATCCAGTGAGTTCTGGAATATTTCGACCAATTCCTCCACTATCTCTGCAGCCACCTCCTTTAAAACCCTTGGATGCAGGACATTAGGTCCTGGCGACTTGTCTGCCTTTAGTCCCATTAGTTTGTCAAATACTTTGTCCCTCGTGATAGAGACTGTTACAAGATCTTTCCTCCCATTAGCTCCTTGCTTATCTGATATCGATGGGATGTTTATAGTGTCCTCCACCGTGAAGACCAATGCAAAATATTGGTTTAAATTATCAGCTATTTCCCTGTTCCCCATTATCAATTGTCCAGTCACATCCTCCAAGGGTCCCACGCTCACTTTAGCTACTCTCTTTCTTTTTATATACCTGTAGGAGCTCTTGCTGTTTGTTTTCATATTTCTTGCCAATTTACTTAGAGGGTAGCCTAGATCAGCATGTAATGAGTCACCAAGAACAAGTGGGCTGCAGCCAGGCCGGGGGGAAGGACAGCACGTGTGCCAGGTTACCAGACGGCTAGTTTGCAGACAGGTTTTACTGAAGAGGACCTAGATGAGAACTTAATTGGGGCAACATACAGGACAATGATGATGGTCATGCACACAGATGCTTGCAGCATTGGTAACCCTGCCACAGAGCCAAATGTCACTGTCAAGGAGCATGGAGGAGTTTGGCTCCAATTTATCACAGGGCTTTGCACAGAGTTTGGAGCCCATCCTTTTCTGTGTGGAAGTGGTGGCCAACTCCATGACAGCAGCTGTGGACCCTGTGTGATGCAGCATCTGATGGTTGATGTCTCAGCTTCCGTTGCAGCACAGGCAGAAGCTACTCAACATCTCAGTGCTGCAGTGGAAACTCACATCAAAGAAAAGCCCACAACAGGTAAGTTTGTTTTCCTCTTCCCCCAGTAGAATGTTCAGACATTGGGACTTTCTGGGGTGCTGCTTTCTAATAGCAGCCAGAAGATCCGTGAGACAGACAGTCAGAATCACAGCTGCAGGCCCCTCAAACTGGTCCCCATATTTCATGAACCAATGGGACCATAGAAATAATCTTGATTTGGCATGGTGGCATTGCATACTTGTTCTCAATTGTCCTGTGCCAGGCTGTGGTTGGATGTGAGTTTATGGTTCCACTCCCACACAGTGAAGTTCCTGATTGTGGCTGGAATGATTGAAAAGGAATCTGAGTGAAGGGTAGTCATCTCCTGACAGAGATGCAGTGAAAGTCTCAGAGGGAGAGTACGGGAGGACTCTCTAAGTGTCAATTCAGCAACAGCACTGCTAGAGGCCTTGGAACAGGTCACCTGCTCTCTTAGCCAGGGATCTATGCAAGACATGAAAAGTAAAGAAATAAAGTGATCGTAGGCATTTATTGATCTTTCTCCAATTCACTGTTCTTGGGCTGACAGGAGAAATGAAGAATGATTTGGCGAAAAACTATTGACCTTAAATCTCCTCCCCTCCCCCACAAAAATGCACAGGAACAAGTCCATGATATCTAAGTGCACTTTAAGACTCCTGTCCCTAATTGTTACTGTAAAGTGTACCAGCACTGTGAGACCTACCCAGCAGTAGATCAATGCTAAAGGATTTACACTATTCACTGTAGTCCTTTAAGTCAATGGAAACAAGAAATCAATGAGGATCGGGCAGCATGAGACTCGTCGTCATCAGTGCGCCCTTTAAAGATCAAGCACTTGAAAAAAAAGGATTCATTTCAACATTCTTCTGTTGGTTTCTGTCTATTTCTATCATTTTTTTTAAATTATTTTGGCACTTAGGTACTTTTGAGGTAAGGAATGTTAACACTAGGAATAGCAGCGCCTACTTTTTTCCGACGCCCTGTATTGTTTTTAAGCAAATGCAGTAACTGTTGTAATGTTTTACACACCACAAGACCTCAGGAACAGGATGAATAACCAATGAAGCTTAAACCCACAACCCTGTAGCTCAGATGGGAGTGCTACCAACTGATCCAAGCTAAAACACAAGCATTCCGAAGTCAGGCAGTGGTCAGGTGAAAGGCACTGAAAGCCAGCTCTACTTTGATCGCGCAATGCATCTTAGCTTAACCTCAAAAGAACGCCCTATACTACAGCAGTGTGACATTTGCATTTCCTGGGCTATCCTGTGATCACTCTCTCAGCGACATTGCCACTTTTTCACATTGCTTCATATGTGGTGATATTTTTATAGTATATAATACTCTGTTTGCTGACACATTCATAATTTGAGAACAAGTGGGCATAGGATGGACATTCATGAAAACCAAAGCAAACATAGAAACATAGAAGATAGGAGCAGGAGTAGGTCATTCGGCCCTTTGAGCCTGCTCCGCCATTCATTATGATCATGGCTGATCATCCAACTCAGTAACCTTATCCCGCTTTCGCCCCATATCCTTTGATCACTTTAAACCCAAGAGCTATATCTAACTCCTTCTTGAAAACAACTGCTTTCTGTGGTAGTGAATTCCACAGGTTCACCACTCTCTGGGTAAAGAAATTTCTCCTCATCTCAGTCCTGAAAGGTTTACCCCAAAACCCTAGGCTATGATCCCTGGTTCTGGCCTCCCCCACCATCGGGAACATCCTTCCTGCATCTACCCTGTCATGTCCTGTTAGAATTTTATAGGTTTCTATGAGATCCCCCCTCACTCTTCTGAACTCCAGCGAATATAACCCCAACCGACTCAATCGCTCCTCATACGTCAGTCCCACTATCCCAGGAATTAGTCTGGTAAACCTTCGCTGCACTCCCTCTATAGCAAGAGCGTCCTTCCTCAGATAAGAAGACCAAAACTGCACACAATATTCCAGATGTGGCCTCACCAAGGCCACGTATAATTGCAGCAAGCCATCCCTACTCCTGTGCTCGAATCCTCTCGCTATGAAGGCCAATATACCATTTGCCTTTTTTACTGCCTGTAGGTGATTCAATCGCAATTTCTTTGGCAAACAGATAATCAAAATATGGAACAAACTGGCCAGGCTGGATAGACCAGTGGTCTTCTTCTGGCAGAAATTTTTTACCCTTACACACCAATTTTTAGTTTATAACCAACATTTATTATGAGAGTTAACCTCATTATTGACCTCTGTGTGAAATTGATCAGCATACAGAACCTCTGCATGTTGTGCTCTCCCCTCTCTTTTTATTTATTTATTTATTTAGAGATACAGCACTGAAACAAGCCCTTCGGCCCACCGAGTCTGTGCCGACCAACAACCACCCATTTATACTAATCCTACATTATTCCCATATTCTCTACCACATCCCCACCATTCTCCTACCACCTACCTACACTAGGGGCAATTTACAATGGCCAATTTACCTATCAACCTGCAAGTCTTTTGGAGGTGGGAGGAAACCGGAGCACCCGGCAGAAACCCACGCAGACACAGGGAGAACTTGCAAACTCCGCACAGGCAGTATCCAGAACTGAACTGGGGTCACTGGAGCTGTGAGGCTGCGGTGCTAACCACTGCGCCACTTTGCAGCCCATTACTTTTGTCAGTCCTGTAAAGGGGCTTCTCCTCCTTAGCTATGGCAGTTCTAAGGAAGAAACACTAAACTATTCTTCTTCCTCACATGCTAAAGTATTGAACAATCTCATTTCTTATGAATTGTGTATCAAAGGTAATTAAATCTGCAGATGATGGGCTGAAACTAGTGAGCCCGCTGCGGGTCCTAGCGGCGGACCTGGAAGCTAAACAGGTTAGGCCTTTATTCATTAGAGTTTAGAAGAATGAGGGGTGATCTTATTGAAATGTACAAGATTCTGAGGGGGCTTGACAGGGTAGATGTTGAGAAGATGTTTCCACTAGTGGGGGAATTTCGAACTAGGCGACATATAGAATAAGGGGACACTTCCCGGTAGTCACTTGGGGGCTGGCCCACAACAATCACGCGCCGGGCGGCCACTTTGCATAATGGAGAAACAGGGCTAGGCCAATCATGCGGTGGGAGCGGGATGCGAGACGCTGGATGTAGCATGGGATGACTCCGAAACAGGTATTGGCACCATATTTAAAGGCCTGTCAACCTTACTTGCATAAGAACATAAGAAATAGGAGCAGGAGTAGGCCATTCAGCCCCTCAAACCTGCCCCGCCATTCAATAAGATCATGGCTGATCTGCATAAGACCTCAACTGCTCTTTTGTGCCAGCTCCTCATAGCCCTCAACTCCCTGATATTTCAAAAATCTATCTACCTCCTCTTTAAATACTTTCAGTGATCTAGCCTCCACAACTCGCTGGGGTAGAGCATTCCAAACATTCACTACCCTCTGAGAGAAGAAATTCCTTTGCATCTCAGTTTTAAATGAGTGTCCCCTTATTCTGTATGTCGCCTAGTTCGAAATCCCCCACTAGTGGAAACATCTTCCCAACATCTACCCTGTCAAGCCCCCTCAGAATCTTGTACATTTCAATAAGATCACCCCTCATTCTTCTAAACTCCAATGAATAAAGGCCTAACCTGTTTAGCCATTCTTGATAAATCAACCCCTTCATCCCAGGAATCAACCGAGTGAATCTCTTTTGAATTGCCTCCAATGCCAGTATATCCTTTCTTAAATACGGGGACCAAAACTGTACACAGTATTCCAGGTGCAGCCTTACCCACACTGTGACTTTCCTATTTTTAAACTCCAACCCCCTCGCAATAAAGGCCAAAATTCTATTTGCCTTTGTAATTACTTGCTGCACCTGCATGCTAAAGTTTTGTGTTTCAGGCACAAGAACACCCAGATCCCTCTGTGTTGCACTTTTTTGGAGTCTCTCCCCATTTAAATAATAGTCTGCCTTTTTATTCTTCCTACCAAAATGCATGACCTCACACTTTCCTACATTAAACTCCATCTGCCAAGTTTTTGCCCACTCACTCAACCTATCTAATCCCCTTGCAGATTCCTTATGTCCTCATCACAACATGCCCTCCCACCTATTTTTGTATCATCAGCAAATTTGGATATATTACACTCGGTCCCCTCCTCCAAGTCATTAATATAGATAGTAAATAATTGAGGACCTAGGACTGATCCTTGTGGCACTCCAACCTGAAAAAGACCCATTAATCCCGACTCTCTGTCTTCTGTGTGTTAACCAATCCTCAATCCATGCTATTAGATTACCCCCAATACCGTGAGCTCCTATCTTGTGTAATAATCTTTTATGTGGCACCTTATCGAATGCCTTCTGGAAATCCAAATACACTACATCTACCGATTCCCCTTTATGAACTCTGCTTATTATATTCTCAAAGAACTCTTGCAAATTTGTCAAACATGATTTCCCTTTCACAAAACCATGTTGCTGCTGTTTGATTGTGTTAAACTTTTCTAAATTTCCTGCTAATTCTTCCTTAATTATGCACTCTAGCATTTTCCCAATGACCGATATTAGGCTGACTGGCCTATAGTTTCCTGCTTTTTGTCTCCCTCCGTTCTTGAACAGAGGCGTCACATTAGTGGCTTTCCAATCCGCTGGGACCCTCCCAGAATCCAGTGAGTTCTGGCATATTTCGACCAATGCCTCCACTATCTCTGCAGCCACTTCCTTTAAAATCCTTGGATGCAGGACATTGGGTCCTGGCGACTTATTTGCCTTGAGTCCCATTAGTTTGTCAAATACTTTGTCGCTCGTAATAGAGACTGTTACAAGATCTTTCCTCCCATTAGTTCCTTGCTTATCTGATATCGATGGGATGTTTATAGTGTCCTCCACCATGAAGACTGATGCAAAATATTGGTTTAAATTATCTGCCATTTCCCTGTTCCCCGTTATCAATTCTCAAGTTGCATCCTCCAAGGGTCCCACACTCTCTTTAGCTACTCTCTTTCTTTTTCTATACCCGTAGAAGCTCTTGCTGTTTGTTTTTATATTTCTTGCCAATTTACTTTCATAATCTATTTTCTCCCTCTTATTTAGCTTTTTAGTCATCCGCTGCTGGTTCCTAAAAAATTCCCAATCCTCTGGCCTACCAATAGTTTTCGCCTCTTTGTATGCCTTAGTTTTTGATTGGATACTCCCCTTGACCACCTTTGTTAATCATGGGTGGTTCGTTATTCTCATCGAGTCCTTCTTTTTGACCGGGATAAATTTTTGTGGAAAGTTATGAAATATCTGCTTAAATGTCTGCCACTGCTCATTCACTGACCTTCCCCTTAGTCTAATTTCCCAGCCCACTTTAGACAACTCTTTCTTCATACCTCTGTATTTGCCCTTGTTTAAGTTGAGGACACTGGTTTAAGACCCGAGTTGCTCGCCCTCAAATTGAATTTGAAATTCTACCATGTTATGACCACTAGCCCCTAGAGGATCCTTAACTACGATATCTCTTATTAATCCTACCTCATTACACATTACATTACACATTACGAGATCTAAAATAGCCTGTTCCCAGGTAGGTTCTGCAATGTATTGCTCTAAGTAACAATCCCTGATGCGCTCTACAAATTCGTCTTCCATGTTACCTCTGCCAGTCTGATTTGACCAGTCAATATGCAGATTAAAATCACCCATGACAATTGTAGTGCCCTTCTTACACACCTCTGTTATTTCCCGATTTATACTTTATCTTACAGTGAGGCAACTCTTCGGGGGCCTATAGACGACTCCCACCTGTGACTTCTTCCCCTTGCTATTCTTTATTTCCACCAAAACTGATTCCACATCACGATCTATTGCACCTATATCACTAATCACCACTGCACTCATACCTTCCTTTATTAACAAAGCTACACCACCTCCTTTTCCTTTTTGCCTATTTTTCTGGAACGTCGAATACCCTTGATTATTGAGCTCCCAGTCTTGATCACCCTTCAACCATGTCTCTGTAATAGCTATCAAGTCATATTCATTTATTTCTATTTGTGCTGTCAACTCATCTATCTTGTTACAAATGCTGCGTGCATTCAGATAAAGAGCCTTCAGTTTTGACCTTTTTACCATTATTACTCATTCAGGATCTAATTTTTGCTGCACTCTTCTGCTTATATTTTCTGCCCCTTCCTGCCACACTTTGATTACCGTTCGCCTCTTCACTACCCTGCACCTCTGCTCTCTCATTTCTTCTTGAATTTTTAAACTTCCCTTCAATTGAACCCCGCCCCCCACTACTCAGTTTAAAGTCCTATCTACAACCCTAGTTATACGATTTGCCAGGATACTGGTCCCAGCATGGTTCAAATGAAGCCCGTTCCAACGGAATAGCTCTCTCCTTCCCCATTACTGGTGCCAGTTCCCCATGAATCGGAACCCATTTCTCCCACACCAATCTTTGAGCCATGCGTTTACCTCTCTAATCTTATTTACCCTACGCCAATTTGCATGTGGCTCAGGTAGTAATCTGGAGAATATTACCTTTGAGGTTCTGCTTTTTAATTTAGTCCCGAGCTGCTCATAGTCCCCCAGCAGAACCTCTTTCCTAGTCCTACTATGTCATTGGTTCTTACGTGGACCATGACAACAGTTCCCCTCCCACTCCAAGTTCCTCTCCAGCCCAGAAGAAATGTCCTTAACCTTGGCACCAGGTAGGCAACACAGCCTTTGGGACTCCCTGTCTTTGTTGCAGAGAACAGTGTCTATTCCTCTAAGTATGCTATCCCCTATTACTACTACATTTCTCTTCCTCCCCCCACTTGAATGGCGCTCTGAACCACGGTGCTGTGGTCAGTTCGCTCATCCTCCCTGCAATCTGTGCCGTCGTCCACACCGGCAGCAAGAACCTCGTACTTATTGGATAAGGGCACTGGCTGAGGCTCCTCCAAAGCTAAATTCCAGATCCTCATATCTGCCTCACTCGCAGTCACACCCTCCTGTCCCTGACCACGGTCCAAATTTGATGTAATTAATCTCAGGGGTGTGACTGTCTCCTGAAACACAGTGTCCAGGTAACTCTCCCCCTCCCTGATATGTCGCAGTGTCCTCAGCTCGGAGTCCAGCTCATCAACTCTGAGCCGAAGGGCCTCGAGCAGCCAACACTTGCTGCAGATGTGGCCACCATGGATCGCACCAGCGTTCACCAGCTCCCACATATTACAGCTGCAACATATCGCCTGCCCAGCCAACTCGATTCTCTTTAATTAATTAATTTGGATGTTAAATATTTTAAAAGTGGATTTCTTAACTGTACTCTTCAGCTGTCATAACATCTCTTGATTTAAACCACATGGCCAATCAAAAGAGATATGGAAGAGATACCCACCAATCACCTACCTGTTTTCCTGTAACGTCACATTTCGGCTCTGACAGGTAGAAACAGGTAGAGGGGGCTCTCTGCAGCTGGTTTTTATCTCCTGCTGCCATTGCCCTTCTCATGCAGGTCCGCTCTCCGTGTGCCATTGCTTCCTTGCACTGATTTGTTGCTAGCTCTTCACAACTGACACCAGTATTGCAGTGACTCTGGTCTCCCCACCCCCCGAGGCAGATCCCGCAGGATGGCAGAGGCAAGACACAGGGTGGGCCCCCAGTTTAGAGATGCCTCCCTCCAGATACTCCTCCAGGCTGCAAGAGAAAGGCGTGAGGTCCTCTTCACCAGCGATCGCAAGAAGTGGTCCTCCCGCCTGACTAAACAAACCTGGATGAAGATCGCTGAGGAGGTCAGCAGCCGTGGGGTCACCCACCAGAACTGGGTGCAGTGCCAAAAGAGGGTCAACAACCTCCTTCGTTCTGCCAAGGTGAGTGCTCCATACCTCTCTCCTTTTTAGTGATTGCAAGCGGCTACGCAGGATGAAGTGGGACATGGGGAGGGAGGCACTACAACGGCGATGGCAGAGGGGGTTAAGCATCACCTCATCTTGACAGATGCATGGCTGCATCCTGGCCACAGGCCACCTTCTTTCACAATTCACCTCCATTAACTCCCCTGAGAGCGAACAGGAGCATGAGCTATATGGGATACACCAGTAGGGGGCAAGGGGCTGACACTATCAGAACTGTCATGCTGATCTCTGTGAAGAATGACTATCTCCCTTTTTCCACTTGCAGGACAAGAGGGGCCCATAACAGGAGGGAGACAGCCCCGACTGGTGGAGGCATCCCAGATCTTCCGCCTCTCACCGCAGCAGAGAAAGAGGTGTTAGAGTTGGCGGGGTCCCAGGGTGCTGTTCCATATTAGACTGGAGTCTCTGTGCAAGAAAGTGAGGAGTGGCTTCCATCAACATGCAGTTCACTTCTGGAGACCCACATCATGTACGGTTGGCATGACGAGATTTGCACAGCCTAACCCACACATGTTTTTATTCTCTCATGTAGGTCGCTGGCCGCAGGAGACTCAATCTGAAGGGGACAGCCATCAACCTCTGAGGAGAAGGAGCACTCAGAGGATTCACCATTTCATGACTTTACTGTACCTTCAGCCAGAGGTTGTGGTACACATCGGTACCAACGACATAGGCAGGATGAGTGTCAAGGTCCTTCATGGGGAGTTTAGGGAGTTAGGTAGCAAGTTAAAAGACAGGACGTCTAGGGTTGTGATCTCGGGATTACTCCCTGTGCCACGTGCCAGTGAGGCTAGAAATAGGAAGATAGTGCAGCTAAACACGTGGCTGAACAGCTGGTGTAGGAGGGAGGGTTTCAGATGTCTGGATCATTGGGATCTCTTCAGGGACAGGTGGGACCTGTACAATAAGGACGGGTTGCATCTAAACTGGAGGGGCACAAATATCCTGGTTGCGAGGTTTGCTAGTGTCACTCTGGAGGGTTTAAACTAGTCTGGCAGGGGGGTGGGAACCAGAGCAGTAAGACAGCAGGTGAAATAACTGAGGGTGAACTAGTAAATAAGGCCAGTAAGACTAAGAGGAAGAGCAGGCAGGGAGATGTTGCTGAGCACAACGGGACTGGTGGTCTGAAGTGCATTTGTTTCAATGCAAGAAGTATAACAGGTAAGGCAGATGAACTTAGAGCTTGGATTAGTACTTGGAACTATGATGTTGTTGCTATTACAGACTTGGATGAGGGAAGGACAGGATTGGCAGCTAAATGTTCCGGGATTTAGAAGCTTCAGGCGGGATAGAGGGGGATGTAAAAGGGGTGGGGGAGTTGCATTACTGGTGAAGGAGAATATCACAGCTGTACTGCGGGAGGACACCTCGGAGGGGTCATGCAGCGAGGCAATATGGGTGGAGCTCAGGAATAGGAAGGGTGCAGTCACGATGTTGGGGGTTTACTACAGGCCTCCCAACCGCCAGTGGGAGGTAGAGGAGCAGATATGTAGACAGATTTTGGAAAGAGGTAAAGGTAACAGGGTTGTAGTGGTGGGTGATTTTAACTTCCCCTATATTGACTGGGACTCACTTAGTGCTAGGGCTTGAATGGGGCAGAATTTGTAAGGAGCATCCAGGAGAGCTTCTTGAAACAATATGTAGATAGTCCAATAAGGGAAGGGGCCGTACTGGACCTGGTATTGAGGAATGAGCCCGGCCAAGTGGTCGAAGTCTCAGTAGGGGAGCATTTCGGGAACAGTGACCATAATTCCGTAAGTTGTAAGGTACTTGTGGATAAGGATAAGAGTAGTCCTTGGGTGAAGGTGCTAAATTGGGGGAAGCTAATTATAACAATATTAGGCAGGGACTGAAGAATTTAGATTGAGGGCGACTGTTTGAGGGTAAATCAACATTTGACCTGTGGGAGTCTTTCAAACATCAGTTGATTTGAATCCAGGACCGACATATTCCTGTGAGGAAGAAGGGTAAGTTTGGCAAGTTTCGGGAAGCTTGGATAATGAGGGATATTGTGAGCCTCGTCAAAAAGAAAAAGGAAGCATTCATAAGGGCTAGAAGGTTGGGAACAGACGAAGCCCTTGAGAATATCAAGAAAGTAGGAAGGAACTTAAGCAAGGAGTCAGGAGGGCTAAAAAGGTTCATGAAAGGTCATTGGCAAACAGGATTAAGGAGAATCCCAAGGCTTTTTATACGTATATAAAGAGCAAGAGGGTCACCAGGGAAAGAGTTGGCCCACTCAAGGACAGAGGAGGAAATCTATGTGTCGAGCCAGAGGAAATGGGCGAGGTACTAAATGAATACTTTGCATCAGTATTCACCAAAGAGAAGGACTTGGTGAATGATGAGTCTAGGGAAGGGAGTGTAGATAATCTGGGTCATGTCGTTATCAAAAAGGAGAAGGTGTTGTGTGTCTTGCAAAGCATTAAGGTAGATAAGTCCCCAGGGCCTGATAGGATCTACCCCAGAATACTGAGGGAGGCAAGGGAAGAAATTGCTGGGGCCTTGACAGAAATCTTTGTATCCTCATTGGCTACAGGTGAGATCCCAGAGGACTGGAGAATAGCCAGTGCTGTTCCTTTGTTTAAGAAGGTTAGCAAGGTTAATCCAGGAAATTATAGGCCGGTGAGCCTTACGTCAGTGGTAGGGAAATTATTAGATAGGATTCTTCGGGACAGATTTTACTCCCATTTGGAAACAAATGAACTTATTAGTGAGAGGCAGCATGGTTTTGTGAAGGGGAGGTCGAATCTCACTAATTTGATTGAGTTTTTTGAGGAAGTGACGAAGATGATTGATAAAGGAAGGGCAGTGGATGTTGTCTATATGGATTTCAGTAAAGTCTTTGACAAGGTCCTTCATGGCAGACTGGTACAAAAGGTGAAGTCACACGGGATCAGAGGTGAGCTGGCAAGATGGATACAGAACTGGCTCGGTCATAGAAGACAGAGGGTAGCAGTGGAAGGGTGCTTTTATGAATGGAGGGCTGTGACGAGTGGTGTTCCGCAGGGATCAGTGCTGGGACCTTTGCTGTTTGTAGTATATATAAATGATTTGGAGGAAAATGTAGCTGGTCTGATTAGTAAGTTTGCGGACGACACAAAGGTTGGAGGAGTTGCGGATAGTGATGAGGATTGTCAGAGGATACAGCAGGATATAGATCGGTTGGAGACTTGGGCGGAGAAATGGTAGATGGAGTTTAATCCAAACAAATGTGAGGTAATGCATTTTGGAAGATCTAATACAGGTGGGAAGTATACTGTAAATGGCAGAACCCTTAGGAGTATTGACAGGCAGAGAGATCTGGGCGTACAGGTCCACAGGTCACTGAAAGTGGCAACGCAGGTGGGTAAGGTAGTCAAGAAGGCATACGGCATGCTTGCCTTCATCGGTCGGGGCATAGAATATAAAAATTGGCAAGTCATGCTGCAGCTGTACAGAACCTTAGTTAGGCCACACTTAGAATATTGCATGCAATTCTGATCGTCACACTACCAGAAGGACATGGAGGCTTTGGAGAGGATACAGAAGAGGTTTACCAGGATGTTGCCTGGTTTGGAGGGCATTAGCTATGAGGAGAGGTTGGATAAACTCGGATTGTTTTCACTGGAACGACAGAGGTGGAGGGGCGACATGATAGAGGTTTACAAAGTTATGAGTGGCATGGACAGAGTGGATAGTCAGAAGCTTTTTCCCAGGGTGGAAGAGTCATTTACTAGGGGACATAGGTTTAAGATGAGAGGGGCAAAGTTTAGAGGGGATGTGCGTGGCAAGTTCTTTACACAGAGGGTGGTGAGTGCCTGGAACTTGCTGCTGGGGGAGGTGGTGGAAGCAGGTACGATAATGACGTTTAAGAAGGCATCTTGACAAATACATGAATAGGATGGGAATAGAGGGATACAGTCCCCGGAAGGGCAGAAGGTTTTAGTTTAGGCAGGCATCAAGATCAGCAGAGGCTTGGAGGGTCGAATGGCCTGTTCCTGTGCTGTACTGTTCTTTGTTCTTTGTTCTTCCATCAGTGCAGATACGTTCACCTAAGTGGGTTTCCACTCGGCTGTAGATTCAGGGTCAGCACTTCACATGCACCCGAGTAGCTGGCTAAGGCTGAGACAGCTGAGGCCTCTGACAGTTGAAGGCTGTGGGTGGCTAGGCCCATGCTTAGCCCTAGGCTGATGATGAGCCTCTGGTGTTGACAGCAGAGGGCATGCTGGAGTGGAGTTGCAGCGAAAGGTAAAGCAACATATGGCAGAGATGCCAGAGTAAATGCGTAACCATGAGCAGATGATGGAGTTGTTTATCCATGCTATGTCTCAAGCATGTGAGCGCATGGCTTCCTCCATCAAGAGGTTGGTGACTCTCATGCTTGCTTATTTCCCTTCTCTGCATCCTCCTGGTCAATGGAGGAGTGTCGCTCAGTCATGTAATTGTCATACAAGGCCTCCCCACTCCAGTGCTAGATTGTGCAGAGCACAGTAGACCACAACAATAAATGACACCCTTGCTGGGGCATACTGCAGGACTCCACCAGATCAATCTATGCAATGGAATGTCATCCTATATAAACAACTCCTACCAATGTTTGCTGCCCCTTGCTGTTTCTTAGCTCCACCCAAACAGATTCCACATTTTGCTCTTCTGATCTGAGACCCTCCCTTACTAATGTACTGATCCCATCCCTCATTATCAGTGCAGCACCACCTCCTTTTCCTTTTTGCCTGTCCTTCCTAAATGTCGAATATCCTTGAATATTCAGTTCTCAGTCTTGGTCACCCTGTAGCCACATTTCAGTTATCGCAATTAGATCATACCCATTTACCTCTATTTGGGCCTTTAAATCATCTGCCTTGTTGTGAATGGTGTGTGCATTCAGGTAGAGTGCCCTTAATCTTGTCTTTTTGACATTTTGCATTCTAAGGCTAGTTGATGCTCGTCTTTGTTTCGCTTGCCTTCTAATGTCACTTGCTACTTTTCTACCTCGTGTTACCAGCTTTACTTCATTCCAATTTGAGCTATCCCTCAGATTCCCATCCCCCTGACAAGCTAGTTTAAACCCTCCCCAACAGCACTAGAAAATCTCCCTGTGAGGATATTAGTCCCGGTCCTGTTAAGGTGTAGCACGTCCATCTCGTATAGGTCGCACCTGCCCCAGAACCGGTCCCAATGGCTCAGAAATCTGATGCCCTCCTGCACCAATTCTCCAGCCACATGTTCAATCGATCAATTCGCCTATTCCTATGCTCACTAGCACATGGCCTGGGAGTAATCCTGATATTACGGCTCTGGAGGTCCTGCTTTTTAATTTCCTGCCTAACTCCCTAAAATCTGCTTTCAGGACCTCATCCCTCTTTCTATCTATGTAATTGGTACCAATATGGACTATGACCTCTGGCTGTTCACCCTCCCCCAGAAGGATGTCCTGCAGCTGCTCCTCGACCCTGGCACCAGGGAGGCAACACACCATCCTGGAGTCACGTTTACTGTCACAGAAATGCCTGTCTGATCCCCTGACTATCGAATTGAATCTGACTTTCAAAGCACCAAAGGGAAGAGAGTTGTCACAGGAGAGCCAGAGGCCTGGCACCCGGGGCAGGGCTGCCCCTCACTTCATCAGTGCTGACCTGGATCTAGTGTTGGAGGCCGTGATGGAGAGGCCTTTGAGAGTGGCAGGAGGTGGCCACTGAGTCACTGAGTGGGTCACTGGGGTGTGATCTTACTGTCTCGTCTATTGTTTTCCTCTCTTTGCACTGTATAAATGATGACACTTTAAGCCAGACATCTGGGACTCAGTTTATTGCTGCCATGACAGGAAAAGTGGTATGAGGTGGAGAAAGAGAGAACAGGATCCTCCATGGTGAGGTCAAAGCTCTGGGCAGATGTGCTTCCTTCATTGGCAGTAAGTGATCAGATGTTCTAGGGTGCGTCTTCCATGCATCTGTTAGTGCTGGTATCTCAGACTCCCTTCCATGCCATGCCCCTCAACTGCGGTGAGGGGGGCTCAGTTGAAACCTTCCTGAATTAGGAAATCCCTGACATTCATGGCATCTTCCCAAGCCCTTCGCACCCCAAGCTGTGCCCAACCACCTCGTTGTGCAGCAGGGGCATCTCTGTTCAATGTCATCTCCCTCTACCTCCAGTTCCTTCTCCTCTCTCACCTCTTGCTTCTGCTCTTCCCCAGATAAGCTGTCTCCTTCCAGGGCCTCACAGTCTTCAAGGTTCACACCTTTCTGGAGGGCCATGTTATGGAGAACACAGCAGACCACTACAATGACCGAGAATCTTGCAAAAGGATATTGGAGGGCGCCACCTGACTGGTCCAGCACTAGAAGTGCATCTTTAGAAGTCTGATGGCCTGCTCAATGGTGATCCTAGTGAGCAGTTGGCTCTGGCTGTATCAACTCTCCATCTCTGGGGCTCCTGAAGACGGGTGAGTAGGCCTGTCTTCAAGGGTTATCCTTGTCCCCTAGGATCCATTCATGCACTTTTGGGATTGAAGTGAAGGTCTGGAGCTGCATGGACTGGTGGAGGATGAAGGAGTCATGGCAGCTGCCAGGAGAGTGAATGCAGACATAGAAGAAGCTCTTGTTGTGGTTGCAGATCAGTTGGATATTGAGGAAGTGTAAGGCCTTCCTGTTGATGATTTTGATTTGCCAGTCACTTTGTGCCTTCATGACCACATATGTACAATTGCTGGTGCCCTGCACCTGGGGGAATCCAGTGATAGCGGCGAAACCCAATGCCCTCTATCCCTACACATCTGTTGTGAATTGAATATACTGTCCAGCTCTGGCAAAGAGGGTATCAGTGACATGCTGTGCAGTCTTTTGCAAAATGCCACTAAGGTTTGCCGATCCTTGGAATGAGCCAGAAGCAAAGAAGTTCAAGACTACAGTGACTTTGACGGTTACTGGCAGGGCATGGTGGCCAGTACAGTGAGGTGCAACGTCTTTGGCCACAGATGTCTGTGACCTGGAGAGTCGCAATCTCCTGCGGCACTGGATCTTGGTCATCTCCAGGTAGCTCCGTCTTCGGTGGTAGCTCCTATGTTGAGGGCATGGCCTCCGTTGCCTTCCTGCCCGTCTTACCTCTCCCATGGTTCAGTATTACATTTTGTTTTATAACACTCCTGTGAAGCACCTTGGGACATTTTGCAACATGAAAAGCACTACATAAATACAAGTTGTTGTTTATCGTTTGCAGGGACCCTATTGTGACACTTAACTGCTATGAAAGTGATTTGGACCCGATTCATACAATTGTGTCTGGGACACTGTGCCTTTAACCTGCCCTTATACCAACACCGGACTACCGATTCTGATCCAAGGGAATTGATGCAACATACGTGTAACATCTTTCAGTTTGCTGCCAAGAATTTGTTATTTCAAAAGGGGAATTTCGGGCTCTCTCATTTCCTCGTTAATTGGAATTTGGCACCAGTTGGAATGCCCATTTGGAGTACTGTGTGCAGTTCTGGTCACCGCGCTACAGGAAAGATGTGATTAAGCTCGAGAGGGTGCAGAAAAGATTCACCAGGATGTTGCCTGGTTTGGAGGGCTTGAATTATAAAGAGAGATTGGATAGGCTGGGTCTGTTTTCCCTGGAGCGAAGGTGGCTGAGAGGCGACATGATAGAGGTATATAGAATTATGAGAGGCATAGATAGGGTAGATAGCCAGAGTCTGTTTCCCATGTTAGGGGTGACTAAAACTAGAGGGCATAGATTTAAGGTGAGAGGGCGGAGGTTTAAAGGGGATCAAAAGGGTAAATTTTTCACACAAAGAATAGTGGGTATCTGGAATGAGCTGCCAGAGGAGGTGGTGGAGGCAGGAACAGTAGCGACATTTAAGAGGCATCTGGACTGGTACTTGAATGAGCAAGACATAGAGGGATATGGAATTAATGCAGGCAGGTGGGATTAGTATAGACAGGCATTATGGTCAGCATGGATGCGGTTGGGCCGAAGGGCTTGTTTCTATGCTGTACGACTCTATGACTCTATGTCCTCCTGCTTCTTGGGGCTGCACCTTTCCTGCGCAAGGTGTTACTCCTCATCACCACTGGGCCAAAAGTCTGACAGTCATGCTCCCATTGCCAGCTGCAGCCGTCCTTTTAGACAGGTGGCTGCCCAATTGTGTTTGGCAGCCTTGCGCCCGCGATTCCAAGGGGTAACGACCCTGTTCAATGCCCAAGCGCTGAGCACCCACTCTCCCCACCACCTGCACAGAACCAAGAGCACCTCCTTACCGGATGCCGAGTCCCCCTTTGCCTCACTGACCCTCTTATGGCATTGGGGTGATTCCCTGGGGCAGCCATGACTGGCTCCCCACTTTGTACCCCCACTTCCTTCAGCTGATAGGCAACAAACCTCCTGAAACCCATGTTCCCCCTTCAAAATTCCACCCTCCAAAATTCCACCTTTCCCCTCCAACGAGCTTTCAAACTACATTAATTGGCCTCAATAGGAGTGCAGGATCACCGTCCCACCATCCACCCACCCTGTTTAACATTGTTGGCGCCAGAAACGGCACCCTGAAACTAACCCTCTGGCCAGCACCGGTATTTTCGGGCCCTCCTCACCTCTGTTCCTACCCTCACGGGTGTTCTGATAATTCAGCCTATGATGTCTGGTCTTAGCAGACCAGGTTCCAGTCACTCATTACTCCTGTCTTCTATGACCTAAATTAACGCTCTGTCCCTCAGTGACTCAAATTCACAACTCTCATTCATGTGTTTAAATCCTTTTATGGCCTCACCCATCCATTTCTCTGTAACCAACTCCAGCCATGCAACATCCCCCACCCGAACTTTTCATTCCTCTGACTCTGACCTTTTGTGCATCTTACATTCTTTCCACCCTACCATTGCTAGACATGCATTCAACTCGGCTCCTGGATCTTGAATACTCTCCATAAAACCCTCGACCTCTGCAGCTCCTGCTTCTCCTTAAAACCTGCCTCTTTGACCAAGCTTTTTCTAACAATTCCCGATATCTCCTTCTTTGGCTCATTGTTTTTTTCCTTCCATCTCTGTGAAGTTTCTTGGAACATCTTTCCTACATTAAAGACAAGATAAATACAAGTTGTTGTCACAAAGCTTTTTCCCTACATCGGTAATTTATGGGTGAATGGAGAAAAGCAAAGTCTTCAGTTTCTAGGTAGACTCCAGTCAAGCAGATCAGCAAAGGATTGGCAGATGGATTTTAATATGGAGAAATATAAAGTGATGCATATCAAAAAGAAGATTCATGAGAGTAAACATGATACTGTGGCAGGTTTGATATGAACCAGCATTGGGACAGGTATTGGACAGAATTTTAACTGATTTGACCTGAAGGTTCAGTCAAAACATCAGAGGGGACCCACTATTTGGTAATCTCCCCACACTGTGAAGTTTTAAAACAACAGCCTGTTAGTGATGTCACTGATCAGTCCCCCACCTGGAGGGCCAGGCTGACTGACAGCTGAGTAGGGAACCAGTCACTGCCACAGCAGCAGATAGGTCTGTGCAAGGAAATGGTGGGGATGGACGGTGGTGGCCAACCAGAGGCAGGGGATTCAACATGAGGGGTGGGTGACCAGGGCAAGGAGGCTGACAGGAGGTGAGAGTGTCCATCGCAGGGGAGGTGATCGGAGGAGGGGGAGTGCAATCGAAGAATGAGCCAACAGAGGGGGCTGCTGATCCCAGGGTGGGGGGATACTCAGATGTGGAGGGGAGAAGGTCAGAGTCCTGGAATTGGGAGGATCACAGAGGCCTGTGGGTATGGATCAGGGCTTAGGGAACAGGATCAGGGCCTGGCGGTGGTGGGAGGAGATTGGGAACTGGTGGGTGTAAGGGCGGAGTTCAGATGCCTCAGGGGTAAGGCCATTGAGGGGCCCCCAATCACGAAGGATCCTCAGGCAGGCATCTGGATCCAGGAAAGACACTCACTTCCTGAATCCACCAAGTCTTCGCCTTGAGGTAGCTACCAGGTTTGCCAATGCTAGGGAAACCCGGCCAACAGTAGTTAAATTTCAAAAGCAGAATGAAAATGAGGATCTCAGCCTCATTATCAAATTTGAACCTACAACGCACCAACTGACTGTCTTGGTCACCTGCCCAATTCCAGATTCATTTAAGGCCAGAAATAGGCAGGTTGGAGGCGGGTTTGGATTGGGAAACAGATTTATGACACTTTAATGCACCACCTGACCCAAAACCACTTTTTTTTTTCAGTTAAAATTCAGTCTATTATATCAAACCAGCACTAGGGCATACATCAGGCTGAATTTAATGAGCCCCCCCAGAGATGGGGTCGGAGTGGGGGGCGGCCCATAGAATTGCGGAGGGAAGCGGCAGGTGGGGGGCGCATTGCCTTCCCTTTGCACCGGAATTTAGTTGGGGGCAGGATAGGCCAAAGATGGCTTTCCACCCAGAGGTCAATTGAGGCCCTTAAGTGGCCTATTACTGGCCATTTAGGGACCTCTTCCTGCTGCTACTGGGATCTAACCAATCCTGGGACAGACATGATGTGAAGCTAGCAATGTGACAAACATGATATGCAGGTATCATTGTGATAAACATTATATGGAGCCAGGACTAGGGCAGGCATGATGTGGAGCTAGCATTGGAACAGATGTGATGTAGTGCTGGAACTAGGAAGGCATGATGTAGAGGTAGCATTTGTACAGATGAGAAGTGGAGTTAACATTGGAATAGCTCTGATGTGGAGATAGCACTGGGACAGGCATGATGGTCCAAATTGCTTCCTGCTGCCCTGAAATAGCTATGATTCTCTGAACTAGCATTTCAACATCACAAAATAAATAAATATGGAAATGTACTTAATCTTAAAATTCAGGCCAAACCAGCTAAATCTTCACACAAATGGTTGTGTTATTCGGGAATGCTTTGCTCCAGAAGGCCATAGATGCAGAATCATTTATGTTTTCTAAAACTTTCTTGGGGTTATCAAGGGAGAGTTGGCAAGAAGCTGGAATTAAATAAATAAAGAACTGCCATGGCAAATGAACTTTTAGAACAGACTTAATGGGTTACATAGCTACACCTGTTCCTAGGTTCCTGTGGCTCATATTTTAAAAAACAGAATAGTTTACATTTTAGAAAAAGCTAGATGGCTCACTTCAAAAGTATTGTCTCATCCAAAACTAGATGGTTGGCAACTCCAGTCATCACTCCATTCAGGCCCTAATACCAAACTCCACAAATTCTGCCTAATGGGAAAACCATTCTTCCTTGACTTAAACTGATGTGAATAGTTCTGTCTTTCTCTCTGTGGAGCCGAGGAGATGGATGATGCGTATCTAAGCTCCTGGCTGCCCTCTCTGTGCTTTGGCTTAATGTGTTGTTGTCAGTCAGCTTCTGTAGCAGAGGCTTTCGGCATGGGTGGCCCACTCCCACCTCCTTACAAACCACCACCTATTCATCATTGTCTCATTTTCAATTCCACTCCGTGTCCATGGTGAGTAATGGAAAAGGCCACCAGCAGGTGTGAGCAGAGATGAGAAAATAGGCAAATTACCAAATTAGTTGCCCTGACATTAAACCGATTTATATTTGTTGCAGTGTTTCATTTACACTTCTAAATATTTCACAGATCAGCCCATGTCCCCAACATGTTCTTCATGAGAACTATTTTCCAATTAAATACATTTAAGTTATGATTTTTGCTAGAGTTGCATTATTCTTTAGGTAAGAGCTGATATTTCACTGGTATTTTATGACATGTATATCTCAGCTAAGTGCAGGTCCTTTACAAGTATAATATACACTGGGTAATATGGAATAATTCATTCTGGTCTGCTAACTTATGCAACTCCCAATGCCAGCTCCTGTATAGGTATAGCATACACTAAAAGAAAGGGAACATCTTGCATCCATTTCAGGGTTGACTTCCTGCATATACAGTGAACACTGGGCAAATTAAACAATTAATCCTCTGCTGCATGTGTATTCCAGTTTATCCCACCTCCTGTACCTGCATATGTACAGTGCACACTGGGTAAAGAGAACAATTCACTCATGTCAGATACTGTACAGCTCATAGCTCCTGTACATTTAAAGTACATGCAACAGTTGAAAATGGCTGCTATATTAAAAATACAAGAAATTACATACTTTGAAATGTTACAACTTGAAGTCTAAAAATTAAGTTTTTGAGCTGAGGATGTCAGTGGGAGAACAAGATGTTAGAGTCGTTTAATGGCCTGTCAAATATGATTGAGGGTGCAATGTGAAGTGATTTCTCAGAGCAATGCATGGGCCTAATTTATAACATCCTCTAAACACTGCTTTGATGGCAATCTTTGGAAAAGCCTGGCATGAGTGTGTGAGAAGGTCATATCACTGGAAGTTGGTCTGATGCAGTCTTATATTAAAGCTCCAGGTTCTAAGATAATTTGGTTGGATTTAATGCACATTTACTTTGTTTTGCTGCCTTATATAGACCCACAGTCATGAATGGGGGCAGAGCAGTAAATAGCCTGAATTCTGAGGGGATAGTTTCTGGTACTCCACTGATGGTGCAAAGCCTTGCTAACCTGGAATGAGCATCATAACATGAGTCATGATGGCCCACACGCCCTGGTTCACAACACACAGCCTTCAGTAATGAAGACGTTTTCCTGGTCTTTGAGGGAGTTCAAGTCTGATTATACCTTTGGAAATGGTACTATTGACTCCCATGCCAGATCTCATGGTTTGTCTTTGCTACTCCCCACAGTTCTGCTTATCCATTTAGAGTGTTTGACCTTGCATGTAGAAGTAAGCTGCTTAAAGCTGTCCTATAATTTTCAGCTTTTTTTGGGTAAAGTTTCATTTCAGAACTTATCAACTAGTTTTATCTGATTTTCATTTATGGATTATTTATGCATACACCACATTTTTGTATTGCAAGAATTTTAATACCATTCCTTCTTTGACAGCAGTCAAGCTTCCAGCTGCAGTTTCATTTGCAGAAAGCAATATTCTCAGGATAATAAAAACAAGAAATGCTGGAACCACTCAGCAGGTCTGGCAGCATCTGTGGAAAGAGAAGCAGAGTTAACGTTTCGGGTCAGTAACCCTTCTTCGGAACTAGCAAATATTAGAAATGTCAAAGGTTATAAGCAAGTGAGGCGGGGGTGGGGCAAGAGATAACAAAGGAGAAGGTGTAGATTGGACAAGGCCACATAGCTGACCAAAAGGTCGTGGAGCAAAGGCAAACAATATGTTAATGTTGTATTGAAAGACCTTTTGGTCAGCTATGTGGCCTTGTCCAATCTACACCTTCTCCTTTGTTATCTCTTGCCCCACCCCCGCCTCACTTGCTTATAACCTTTGACATTTCTAATATTTGCTAGTTCCGAAGAAGGGTCACTGACCTGAAACGTTAACTCTGCTTCTCTTTCCACAGATGCTGCCAGACCTGCTGAGTGGTTCCAGCATTTCTTGTTTCTATTTCAGATTTCCAGCGTCCGCAGTATTTTGCTTTTATTTTACTATTCTCAGGATGGCAGTTCCAATCAGGGACCCAATGACACTCCACAATTTGGATGAGAAAGATGAATTTGTAGGTGACAAAATAGACAAGTGTTATGTGTGCACCTGTTCTGAAACCAGGATGTGTAATTACTGAGCAAGACACATTAACCTGGGCATCCTTGGAAACTTTGTTTCAGAAGGGAGCATGATATAGAGGTATGTTATCTGCTGCAGGCAAACCTGCTAACAGCTTCAACAACAGAAGATGCTCGTCCTGTAGCTATGAAAGTCATTATTTCATTAAGCTTTCCTTCCATGCTATTGCAGTAGACATATAGCAAACTTCCAATCTGCTGTCTATAGATCCATTCAGCAACTGACAGATGCAATGTTTGTAACAGGCCATATCATCATGAATTTTCCTGTAGGAATGAGTAGTCAGTTAGACATGGCAAAGAATTTTAATTTGGAAGGAGGTGACTAATTGGATTAATACACATCAACGCCTTGGCTTACAGGAACAGAAAGAGCTTCCATCCATTAATATGCAAGTGGTGTGGGATCACATAAATGTCATCATTCAACTCAATGCCTGAAAGCACCAAAGATGCCTTCATTTTTCAGCAATACACAGTGGTTGGATTATTGAATAAAGTTCTCAGTGCATGGCTGCTCAGAAACAGGATTACAGGGCTACCTTTATCAGCACCATCAACTGTGGCTCAGTTGGTAGAGTCTCTGAATCCCATGGTCATGGGCTCTTCCCACTCCAGAGTCTTGAGCACATAATTTAATGTGACACTGCAGTGCAGTACTGAGGCAGTGCTGCACTGTCAGAAGTGCTTTCTTTTGGATGACATATTAAACAGAGGCCCTCATGGCACTATTTAGAAAAAGAGCACGGGAGTTATCCTTGGTGTTGTGGCCAACATTTAACCCCCAACTAACCTAACTGAAAAAAACAGATTATCTGAATGCTGTTTTGGGAATCTTGTTGTGCACTTAATCTCTGCTCCATGTTCTACATTGCACAGTAACAACACTTAAAAAAAATTACTTTATTGGATGTAAAGTGCTTTGGGACATCCTGATGTCATGAAAGATGCTATATAGATGAAAGTATTTCTTTCTTTATTATTGATCCCTCTGAGGAACTCCTGAACAGCAGTCAAACTAAAATACAAGGCCTCAATTCATTCCATCTTCGCTGCCTTCGGAGAATACTTGGCATCAGGTGGCAGGACTATATCTCCAACACAGAAGTCCTTGAAGCGGCCAACACCCCCAGCTTATACACACTACTGAGTCAGCGGCGCTTGAGATGGCTTGGCCATGTGAGCCGCATGGAAGATAGCAGGATCCCCAAAGACACATTGTACAGCGAGCTCGCCACTGGTATCAGACCCACCGGTCGTCCATGTCTCCGCTATAAAGACGTCTGCAAACGCGACATGAAATCGTGTGACATTGATCACAAGTCGTGGGAGTCAGTTGCCAGCATTCGCCAGAGCTGGCGGGCAGCCATAAAGACAGGGCTAAATTGTGGCGAGTCGAAGAGACTTAGTAGTTGGCAGGAAAAAAGACAGAGGCGCAAGGGGAGAGCCAACTGTGCAACAGCCCCGGCAAACAAATTTCTCTGCAGCACCTGTGGAAGAGCCTGTCACTCCAGAATTGGCCTTTATAGCCACTCCAGGCGCTGCTTCACAAACCACTGACCACCTCCAGGCGCGTATCCATTGTCTCTCGAGATAAGGAGGCCCAAAAGAAGAAAGAATACCAGAAACAGAAATTCCAGTGCTTGGAACAGTCAGGGAATAGTTCCTGTTATACTTCCTAATTAAGATCTCTAAGACAATCACCATCTGCTACAAAGAGGAATAACCATGCAGCAAGGTTCAGGCAGAACCATTGCTAGAGAAGAGGAAAAAGAAAGCAGAGGGAGAGGAAATAGAAAAATTACATGCAGCAAAGAAGATTATTGTGCTGGTCACTAATTGAGAACTATTCAATTAAGTTCCTAATGCAGTCCCTGTAAAATTAGTCCTGCCCCATTTCTCTGAATAAAGTGGTCCAATAAATCTATTCTGATCAAGATACCTTAAGTGTCATGCCTAACCATTCCTCCCTTTCAACTAAAATCTCTGGAGTGAAATAATTGGACCAAATTTATAACTCCACAAATTAAATGTGAATGGCAAACTAATAATTACCATAGCCCTTCTCCTTGGTGACCTTATAAGATCCTAATCCTTGTGCAGTGTCTAAGTGTTACTTCAGTAGCAACTGTATTGGCAGGCAGCTGGTGTTCAATGGTATGTTATGGTTGGTCATGTACCACTTAATGCTGGATCATGGAAATGGCCCTGGAACAGCTGGATCCATATCTGATAATGAGTCCTAATTTGGTTGAGGGGGTGGGCTAGATTGGACAATGAACCATTGCTCCAAGAGGAAGCTGCTTTATCTCTTCTTTCTCCTAACATGTCCTACCTACTGGGGTCTCCAGCAAGATGAATAGAGATTTGTATGGGAATGAATTGAGGAGTATTAAACCCACTATCAATAATCTTGCAAGCTTTTTTCTTCAGGGGTTCCCTCTATATGATTGTGATGTTGTCATGTACTCTAAGGTGCACTGCAGTTGTATGACTGCATTACATACTGCTGCAGTGAAATTACAGCTGTACTGCTGCAAATTCTTCAACGACCTTTGAAGAGTGTGCGGCTGATTCCCAAAAGAAGGTCTTTTTGCTAATCTAACAATTGAAAGGCAGGTCCAATGGGGTACCAATCCCTAACCCTTGCAGTTTAAATATGTAGCGGCAGATACATGATCAAATGTGGGTAGCTGTTTCATGCTCCTCAAATGCAGCCTCTACTTGGTTCGTCTCACTTTTGCTAAATGCTTCATCTGGTGCTATCTCCTCAAATCCAGTGTCTAAATTTCCCTGTGTACTTGTATGAGTGATGTTCGTGCCTGCATCCAACAGATTGTGTGAAATTGGATACTGTGAAGTGCAAAATTCTTTGGAGGCTGCTATCTTATCTTGGGAAAGACAATAGAAAATATGTTACAATGGTATCAGGAAGGAAGATGTCAAACCAAGAGGACGTGCCTGGATATTGTGTGGCATGCTGCTATTGTACAAAGTATACTTCGGTGGTACAGAGTGGGTAAGTAACTAAAGGGACAATGAGACAAATAAAAGGAGTACCAGGCATAACTAAAAATGAGGTGCCAACCTGGTGAAGCGACATCACAGGACTACATGCATGCTGCATGCTATAGACAGAGCTAAGCTATCCCACAACCAACGGATTAGATCAAAGCGCTACAATCCTGCCACATCCAGTCATGAACAATTAAACAACTAACTGGAGGAGGAAGCTTCGCAAATATCCCCATCCTCAATGATGGGGGAGCCCAACAGGTCAGGGCAAAAGACAAGGCTGAAGCATTTGCAACCATCTTCAGCCAGAAGTGTCAATTGCATGATCCATCTTGGCCTCCTCCTGAGGCACCTACCATCACAGATGCCAGCATGCAGCCAATTCATTTCGCTCCGTGTGATATCAAGAAATGGCTGAAGGCATTGGATACAGTAAAGGTATGGGCTGTGGCAACATTCTGGATGGAATACTGAAAACTTGTGCTGCAGAACTAGCCATGTTCCTCGCCAAGCTGTTCCAGTACAACTACAACACTGGCATCAATCCGACAATGTGGGAAAATTGCCCAGGTATGTGCAGCTCACAAAAATCAGGACAAATCCAATCCTGCCATCAGTCTACTCTCAATCATTAGCAAGGCGATGGAAGGTGTCATTGACAGTGCTATCAAGTGCTCTTACTCAGCAATAGCCTGCTCCTCGATGCTCAGCTTGCGTTCCACCAGGGCCACTTGGCTCCAGAACTCAGTCTTGGTCCAAACATAGATGAAAGAGCTGAATTCAAAATGTGAGGTGACAGTGACTGCTCTTGACATCAAGGCATCATTTGTATCAGTGTGGCATCAAGGAGCTCTCACAAAATTGAAGTCAGTGGGAATCAGTGGGAAGCTCACCTCAGGTTGAAGTCATACTTAGCACAAAGGAAGATGGTGGTTCTTGGAGGTCTATCATCTTAGCCCCAGGACATTGCTGCTGGAGTTCTTCCCGGGTAGTGTCCTAGGCCCAGCCACCTTCAGCTACTTCATCAATGACCATCCTCCAACATACAGTCAGAAGTGGGGATGTTTGCTGATGATTGCACAATTTTCAATTCCATTCACAACTCCTCAGATAATGAAGCAGCCAGTGCCCACATGCAGCAAGACCTGAACAACATTCAGGCTTGGGCTGATATATGGCAAGTAACATTCATGCCATACAAGTGCCAGACAATGTCTATCTCCAACAACATGGCTACAGCCATCACACTCCTGACTTGTGCCTTGTAGATGGTGGACAGGCTTTGGGGAGTCAGAAGGTGGATTACTTGCTCCAGAATTCCCAGCCCCTGATCTGCTCTTGTAGCCGCAGTATTTATGTGGCTGTTCCAGTCCAGTTTCTGGTCGATGGTAACCCTAAGGATGTTGATAGCGTGGGATTCAGAGATGGTAATGCCATTGAATGTCATGGGGGGATGGTTAGATTCTCTCCTATTGGAGATTGCCATTGCCTGGCACTTGTGTGGTGCAAATGGTACTTGCCACTTATCAGCCCAAGCCTGAATATTGTCCAGGTCTTGCTGCATATGGACATGGACTGCTTCAGTTTCTGAGGAATTGGAAATGGTACTGAGAATTGCACAATCATCAGCAACATCCCCACTTCTGACCTTATGATGGAGGGAAAGTCATTGAAGAGACAGTTGAAGATGGTTGAGCCTAGGACACTACCCTGAGAAACTCCTGCAGCAATGGTCTGGGGCTGAGATGATTGGCCCCCAACAGCCACAACCATCTTCCTTTGTGCTGGGTATGACAGTGGAGAGTTTTCCCCTTGATTCCGATTGACTTCAGTTTGGCTAGGGCTCCTTGATGTCACACTCAGTCAAATGCTGACTTGATATCAAAGGCATTCACTCTCACCTCACCTCTTGATTTCAGCTCTTTTGTCCATGTTTGGACCAAGGCTGTAATGAGGTCAGGAGCTGAGTGGCCCTGGCAGAACTCAAACTGAACATCGGTGAGCAGTTTATTACTGTTTAAGTGGCACTTGATAGCACTCGAGACGACACCTTCCATCACTTTGCTGATGATCGAGAGTAGTCTGATGGGGCAGTAATTGGCTGGATTGGATTTGTCCAGCTTTTTGTAGATAGGACATACCTGGGCAATTTTCCACATTGTTGGGTAGATGCCAGTGTTGTAGCTGTACTGGAACAGCTTGGCTAGGGGCACAGCTAGTTCCACAGCAAAAGTCTTCAGTACTACAGCCAGGATGTTGTCAGGACCCAAGCCTTTGCAGTATCCAGTGCCTTCAGCCATTTCTTGCTAGCATGTGGAGTGAATCAGATTGGATGAAAACTGGAATCTGTGAAGCTGCGGATCTCAGCAGGAGGCCGAGATGGATCATCCACCCTGCATTTCTGGCTGAAGATGGTTGCGAATGCTTCTGCCTTTTCTTTTGTCCTGATGTGCTGGGCTCCCCCATCATTGAGGGTAGGGATAATTGTGGAACCTCCTCCTCCTCCTGTCAGTTGTTTAATTGTCCACCACCATTCACAACTGGATGTGGCAGGACTGCAGAGCTTAGATCTGATCCGTTGGTTGTGGGATCACTTAGCCCTGTCTATCGCATACTGCTTCAGCTGTTTGGCATGCAAGTAGTCCTGTATTGTAGCTTCACCGGGTTCACACCTTATTTTTAGGTTTGGCTGGTGCTGCTTCTGGCATTCCCTCCTGCATTCTTCATTGAACTAAGGTTGCTCCCCTGGCTTGATGGTAATGGTAGAGTGGGGGATATGCTGGACCATGAGGTTACAGATTCTGGTTGAATACAATTCTTCTGCTGCTGATGGTCCACAGTGCCTCATGGATGCCCATTTTTGAGCTGCCTGATCTGTTCTGAGTCCATCCCACTTAACACAGTGGTAGTGCCACACAACACGATGGAGGGTATCCTCAGTGTGAAGACAGGACTTTGTTTTCACAAGGATTGTGCGGTGGTCACTCCTACCAGTAGTGTCATGGACAGATGCATCTGCAACAGGTGGATTGGTGAGGACACGGTCTAATAGGTTTTTTTCTCTGGTTAGTTCCCTCTCCACCTGCTGCAGGCCCAGTTTGGCAGATATGTCCTCCATTTAGTAAGCCCAGCCCTCTCACTTTTGCTCTGATTCTTGCTGCATCCCAACTAACCCGGCAGTAATTTTGTCAAGATTGCAAAAGTAGGGTGCTAATTGTGTTTTTGCTATTCACCTTAATATCATAAATAAGAAAGCAAAATTGGGAGAAAATGGAACCTTACTTCTAACAACAGACTTAGGAGATATGGCTCACATTTTGCAAATTTGCCCATGCAAAATTCAGTCTGCGTGTTTGAAACCCAAAGAAATGGGAGCTCTAGAAAAGCAATTCTAAATGTTTGGCATCACATTTAAAGGAATTTGGAGATGCTTCCTGAGTGGAATTGATTGCACTTTGTCTTTAACCTAGGATCTTCCCTAATAGCTTCTGGGCCTGTATTTTTGTAAATTAATGCTGAGTCCATAGAAATGGATCAAAGTCATTTCCCTCCTATTACAGCAATTATTTGATATGTTTACAAGGGCAGCCTGCAGGGAGCTGGGTCAATCACTCACTAACCTCTCAGCGCACCCTGTCAGTCTGTGTCAGCACAGAGCAGAAAAACAGGATCATAGCGGGAGGGGAAGAGCAGGTCTGTGCCTGCCTGTCTGCAACCCAGGGATTTAAAGTTACATTACAGGTATATTGCAATTAGGACTCAAACAGAATAATGATTCAATGCTTGCCAATTTAATTGGTACTCTGTTAGTAGGAACTAACAGGAAAAGCTAGTAGGTTACTGCCTCCTTGTAAATGCTCATTTTTATCCCTTTCTGTTTTCTCCTATCCTCCCAAAATTTGCGAGGCCTGAAATTCTATGAGCATTCCACATCTGCTCTATTCCTGATCCTGTCCCAATTACAAGGACAGGGTCATTGCATAAATGAGGTGGAAACCCACACCAAATCCAGCACTCCCTGACATATCCCCACACTTTACCATTCTATGGGATTTGGGGAGGGATGTTGTGGTTGAAGATTGTGATTGAAGATTGTGGTTGAACTCGCTACCACAGAGAGTGGTTGAAGTGAATAGTATAGATGCATTTATGGGGAAGCGAGACAAGCATATGAGGCAGATGGGAATAGGGGACTACAGTGATAGATTTAGATGAGGAAAGATGGGAGGTAGCTGCAAAGGAGTATAAGTGCTGATATGGACTGGTTGGGCCAAATGGTCTATTTCTGTGCCGTTTAACCTGTATAATGTGTATGTAATTTGTAAGGGGGTAAATGTCCGTGGAGAATTTGCCTGCTTGTCCACCATAACTTTTTCTGGAGGAGTTTACACCACTGTTCTGGAGTTCCCATGGTTCTTTTGCCAAAGTTGCAGCAGAAGAACAGGAGAGCACCCCTCAAAAATTCACCCACTAAATTTTATTAAAAACGTAATCATTTAACCACTGAAGCTTTCCTAGCCACAATTAACTGTTCCTTGATCAATTTTCATTAGTAAAGGGGCATTGTGAGCCCCTCTTCTTTCAGGGTGTTTCCCTGGCATTTAAGCTATACCTGCATCATTCAGCTTCATTTTGCCTTGGGTGTGAAATACTGGGAGAACAATGTCGTGCTTCTTGTTCCACCGCTTCCTTTGACTTCAGTGCAGTGGAAAAACATCCATGTGTTCTTAGGATAAGGCTAGATTGGAACTTTATGGAGTGAAAAATGGGATACAAACCTGTCAGCACCAACTCCTATCCCAAATTCAGACCCGCTTGCCTGGTTTACACTTCAGAAATTTTCTCCCAGGCCTAGGAATTTCAAGTACTCAGGCTTTTGATTGTGTATGGATACCAACCTCCCTTCAGCACCTTATCCAAATGTCCATTTCTCATGAAAGGTGAAGCCAGATAGTGTGTTGCCAGGCTTTTGAACTGTGAGGGTGGGACTTATCACAGCCAAGCCAATCCTCTGAACACCTACACATTTTTCAGCAGTGGCTGTTGTGACATTAGGAAAAATGCTTCAAAAAGGAAATTTGCATGAGTGGAATACATGCCCACCCACTGCACTTTGTAGACTCCACCTTTGTAAATACTGTACATTTGATCATGTACCTGTGTACTGCCTGTTGTGCTCCCATTCTGTTCGCAATAATGATTGGTGGAAGATGGCTGATCGGAATGTGGACCTTCTGATTGTTCATTTGGAATAGATCAGTTGAAATCCTTGATGGGGAAAGTATGAAGGCAAGGAATGCTTTGAATAGTCATGAAACAATGTTTCCTGCTAGCCAAGTGGCCAGGGCTGTATAACATGAGGGACAGACTGCAGGTATCAGTTCCGATTCTTTCCCTTTTTGATGATCTACTGATTTTGTCCAGCACTACCTGGGTGGTAATCTTGTGCAGTGGATAAATGGAATGAAAATTGGATGGATTCAACAACAGGCAGACGATCTACTCCACCAGATAGTCATCCAGTTGGTGAAGAGGAAAATTTACCTCAATGTTTGGGAAGACGAGAAGGCACTCTACTTTTCATGTATGAACAAACTTGGGTACTTAAAATTGGAAAACATTTTATTCCCCAGGAATAACATTCCTCAAATTCATGGCTCCATATTCTTAATTAGTATAATATACCTCGTCAGATTTCTCCCTCCCGCCTGAAAATGCAGCTCATATCCCTTTAACATCCATGTTGTAGAGCACTCATTTGTTTGTTTTCAGCAGCCAACAGGACTGTTGTTTTTATCTGCTGTGATTTCCTTTGTTCTGCCAACACTGTATCAAGAAGTGACTTGATGTGTGTTGGCATCTTTCCCAGTGCCATCTGATCCTTACTGAATGTGTTGCAGTGAAACATGAATTCTCGTGCTCAGTTTAGTATGTTTTGCATTTCAGTAATAAACTTATGCTGGTTGATGATGGGCTTTATTTTCTGATTGCCTTGGTATTGGGTTCTTTTGTTATTATTTTGTGTCCTGTACCTATTTTAAAAATCTTCAAGATGATGGGACTTATCAAAGCCAAGCTAACCCTTTGAACACATACACATTTTCAGCTGTGGTGATGGAAAAAAAAACAGAATGAGACAGTCTAATCTTCCCCTGTTCAACATACAGACAGAGTAGTATTTTACAAGAAATCCTATTCTTTTTACTCTTGAGTTTTGTTCTCTTCTTTCCTGAAGAAGTTGACATGCTTGCATATGGTTTTACAGATACCATCAGCCCAAATGGCTATTCTTTGCTTGCAAGCCTGAAATAGGAAGATATAAACACAGAAAACATCAAGGCTAGAAAAGACTATGGGGTTAAATTGGCTAACACCCACACTGTAAGGGATTAACCCGCACCCATTCATTGTAATGCAGTCTGCTATGTTAAGTGATTGCTGCGGGCAGCTAGCGTTAGCCGCACTGTTTATGTATCAGCAAGGGACCCATTTTGTGAGTGGCTAACACTACTTAAAGGCAGACTGCACATCTTAAAGGGGAAGTGTATTGTGGCTGAAAGAAGTGATGGGAATGGTTTGAAAAGGGAACTTGGGCTGAGGAATGGCTGAACATCTGAGAGAGCAAGCACCAAGGTTTCTGACAGACGTGGAGAGGAAAGACATTGTGTATCTGCGGAGGCATGGGGGAATGGGACACAAGAGGCCCTCCAAACATATGCTCAGGAGGCAGCGGGAGGAGGGAATGCTGGAGGTCAATGCCAGGAGTGTAGCTCCAAGAAAATGGATGCAATGTAGGAAGAAGCTGACATATCTGACATGGGTTATTGAGCTGAGTGAGTTGCTTTTCAAATGGCATGTCTTACCAGCTGCCCAAATATTCTCATCCACTTTGAAATTCACTCTTCCTCCATCAACCACCTACCAACAATCTCTAACAATCAGTACTGACAACTAACATTCATATGTTTTATCTTGCTCTCACACACTTAGCACTGTTGCAAGCCTCGAACCTGCAACTCATACCTCACACATATTGGTGGCTATTCAATCATGACAGCCATATCATTCAAACATAGAAGCATAGAAAATAGGAGCAGGAGTAGGCCATTCAGCCCTTTGAGCCTGCTCCGCCATCATTATGATCATAGCTGATCATCCAACTCAGTAACCTGTTCTTGCTTTCACCCCATACCCTTTGATAAACAATGTTTTGGCCTCAACTGCTTTCTGTGGTAGCGAAATCCACAGGCTCACCACTCTCTGGGTGAAGAAATTTCTCCTCATCTCAGTCCTGAAATGTTTACCCCGTATCAGACTATGAACCCTGGTTCTGGACTCCCCCACCATCGGGAACATCCTTCCTGCATCTACCCTGTCAAGTCCTGTTAGAATTTTATAAGTTTCTATGAGATCCCCCCTCACTCTTCTGAACTCCAGCGAATATAATCCTAACCGACTCAATCTCTCCTCATGCGTCAGTCCCGCCATCCCAGGGATCTGTCTGGTAAACCTTCGCTGCACTCCCTCTATAGCAAGAACATCCTTCCTCAGATAAGGAGACCAAAACTGCACACAATATTCCAGGTGTGGCCTCACCAAGGCCATGTATAATTGCAGAAAGACATCCCTGCTTCTGTACTCGAATCCTCTCGCTATGAAGGCCAACTTACCATTTGCCTTTTTTACCGGCTGTTGGACCTGCATGCTTACCATCAGCGACTGGTGTACGAGAACACCCAGGTCTCGTTGCATATTCCCCTCTCTCAGTTTATAGCCGTTCGGATAATGATCTGCCTTCCTGTTTTTGCTACCAAAGTGGATAACCTCACATTTATCCACATTATACTGCATCTGCCATGCATGTGCCCACTCACTCAACTTGTCCAAATCACCCTGAAGCCTCTCTACATCCTCCTCACAACTCACCCTCCAGACCCAGTTTTGTGTCATCTGCAAAGTGGAGATATTACATTTAGTTCCCTCATCTAAATCATTAATATATATTGTGAATAGCTGGGGTCCTAGCACCGATCCCTGTGGTACCTCACTAGTCACTGCCTGCCATTCGGAAAAAGACCCGATTATCCCTACTCGTTGTTTCCTGATTGTCAACCAATTTTCTATTCATCGCAATGCACTACCCCCAATCCCATGCACTTTAATTTTACATGCTAATCTCTTATGTGGGACTTTTTGAAAGTCTTCTGAAAGTTCAAATAAACCACATCCACTGGCTCCCCCTCATCAACTCTATTAGTTACATCCTCAAAGAATTCAAGTAGATTTGTCAAGCAAGATTTCCCTTTCGTAAATCCATGCTGACTCTACCACTGTTTTTATTTTTTTATTTTAGAGATACACTGAAATAGGCCCTTCAGCCCACCGAGTCTGTGCCGACCTTCAACCACCCATTTATACTAATCCTACACTAATCCCATATTCCTACCACATCCCCACCTGTCCCTATATTCCCCTATACTAGGGGTAATTTATAATGGCCAATTTACCTATCAACCTGCAAGTCTTTGGCTGTGGGAGGAAACTGGAGCACCCGGCAAAAACCCACGTGGTCACAGGGAGAACTTGCAAACTCCACACAGGCAGTACCCAGAATTGAACCCGGGTCGCTGGAGCTGTGAGGCTGCAGTGCTAACCATTGCGCAGGAGGGGGCCTGTATGACAGGAACTTGGAGAAGCAATCAGTAATCAACAGAAAATCGTCAACTTTAACGGAGAAGAGGTCAGTGGCTATCCTTGACCAAGGATGTGACTGAACATTGTGAGAATGAAGTGGCTTTTTATGTTGGCTTGGTTGATGCTCTTGGCATGCATCACATAACCTTACCACTTGCTCAATATCATTGTTAATTCCTGACAACAGACTGTTTCACATGCAAATCTTCTGGACCCCTTATTGCCAATATTGGTGCAACTGTGAGAGAATGTCAAGATGAAGCGTTTGTGGAATTAACACATCTTTCTTTGAAGATAATGCCACTAGATATCCCCAACTCATCTCGATAAGGCCAAAAGATTCTGAGTTATGTAGGAACCTCTTGAAGCCATAACTCCTTTAAAACAGAGTTTATGCAGGTCTCTTCCTGTACTTTTTCAGGTTTCCTTTGTCTGAAATGCATTAAATCTATCTGGTATACATCTTCCAGCTCTATGTTGACTTGATCAACTTGGATGTCTAGTGGAATGTCTTAACACTTTCTGGGATTGGGTAATCTGCTTAGTGTGTCAGAAGTCACCATAAGATTTCCAGGCTTATATCTGACCTTGCAGTCATACCCTTGCACCTTGATTAATAGCCATCGTAGTCGAGGTGGCGTGCTGGTAAGTGTTTTTTCCAAATTGTCGCCAATGGCTTGTGATTCGTCTTGACTATGAAATGTTTACCAAAAGGTTAAGTGTGAAAACTTGTTATTCCGGATACTAGTGCTAGTATTTCCCTTGCTTTTTTGGAATAGCTGGCCTGTGTGGGCAATAAACGTCGAACCAAGAGCAATCGGACAACTTTCTTGCAATAAGCATGCTCAGAGACCTTCTTGTGAAGCATCTACTTCAAGAATGGTATCTTTATTCAGGTCATAATACTGAAAACATGTTTCTATCGACAGTGTCTGCTTCAGCAAATTGAGTGCATGTTCATGATCCTCATGCCACAGTAATGGCATATCCTTTTTGAGTTCTTAAAGAGATGAAGACTTCTCAGAAAAATTTGAAATGTAAGGAGCTAGGAAATTAAATAGACCAAGATATCTCTGCAATTCTTCTTTGTCTTGTGGACTAGGCATCGACTGAATATCATTTACCTTGCTGGGATCTGGTCTTTATCTGTATCAGAGTAAATTGGGCTGAAAAAGTTGATGTGGCTCGTGTTAATGGCACACTTCTTGCTGTTGAATACAAGTCCTTCTTTTCTGGCTATTTCCATCAGGATGTGCAGATTGCTGCCATGCCCTTTTTTTGATCTGCCCATGACTGCTATGTCATCTGCAATATAGACACATCCTAGAGCATTTTCAGGAATATGATCCATATGCTGTTGAAATAAATTACAGCTTACTGATAGACCAAGCAGTAAGCACAAAAAACAGTACCTTCCAAACGAGTTCTGAAAGTTGTTAACGCCTGTGAACTTTCAGAGAGATGGACCAACCAGCATCCGTGTTTTTCATCTAGCCTCAAAAAGAACTTGGCAATGCAAACTTTGGAATAAATTTTCCAAAGTGGGGATTTTATGAGGACATTATTTTAACGCCTGGTTCAGCTTTCTAACATCTGAACATACCATGATGAACTCGTCTTTTTTGATGACTGCTGTTATAGAGCTGCACCAATCCATGTGCTGCTGGACGCGCCAATTAATTCCTTGGCTTTCCATGGTATCCAGCTTGGCTTTCAGTTTGTCCTTGATGTGGACACTGGCCGGAATTTAACGCCACCCCAGCGAGGGGGACGGTAGCGTTGGGGGGGAGGGTGGCAATAAATGGAGCAGAGCACTCCGGGAGGCCTTCCTGACCCGATCCCTCTTCTTTCGCCACTTTACGCAGGGCGGCCGGGGTGAAAATTGGGCCGCTTTCCCCAGGCCAATCAAAGCCCTTACGTGGTCACTTAATGGCCACTTAAGGGCCTTGGCCCGCCTCCACGCGGATTTTATGCGTGGCAAGCAGGCAACCGAGAACCCAGAAAAGCCACCTGCAAATACTAGGCGGGTGCCGATTGCCCTGGTGGTAGCCCCTGTTCATCGGGCACAGGGTGCCCGATGGAGGGCCGCCCCGCTACCCCAACCAACCCCAACACCCAACATGCCCCCCTTTCCCCCATCCAACCACCTTTGCCTCGCTGACCGATTACTCCCGGCGAGGTAACAATACCTTACCCGGACTCCTAGCTCCATGTCTTCGGCTGGGCTGCAGTCCCAGCAGTGGCCACCACTCCCAGTGGCAACTGCTGGTACTAAGAGCTGTCAGCCTGCTGATTGGCTAGCAGCTCAATGAGGTGAGACCCGCCTCAGAACAGTTAAAGCCTAGGGACCCGTAAAATCAGGGTCAGATCCCCAGGCGAGGTGGAAGCGTGTTCGCCACTGACTTTTCAGTCGGTGGCTGGCTCCCATCCACCCAACATGAAATCCCGGCCACTATATTTCCTTGGTGGATCTATAGAAGGAATTGCATCATCTCTCACATGTAGAATCGCATCTCCATTGAAACTTCCCATGGTATTTTATGCAAATCCTGAATGGACTCAATGGGGTCACATCTATTTTGATTGTGCGTCCTTGGCACATTGCTGATCTCATGGATTGTCCCAATTCGAAGCTTGCTACATGCTGGTAGCCCTGAAACTGCTGGACCATTGGTGTCAACAATTTAGAAGACTTGTCGTGATCATGCAGATTTTCTATATCTGCACTCCAATGGAATTGTGATTTTTATTTTAATAGCATACTTGTCAAGCTCTGTGACAGCAAGATCCAAAAAGTACAACTCCTTGTACTGTTTGAGGAGTTGGAATTTGTGGAGAAGATCTTGGGCTTTCCAATTCATTGACAGTTATTTGGTAGTCATGGTGCCAAATTTCTTGTCTACAAGAATTCTTAGCTGGAGCTGTCCCCCTTTAATGGCTTCCTCTTTCTATTTTTTTCCTGAAGGGAAAAATGTTGCAGGTTTGCTGTACTTGCAACATTGGACCTCAGCCACGCCTGAGCTCTTTGCCTCCAGTGTGGGCTTTCAGCCTGCGATCGGGGAGACTCCACCCACGAAGCAATTATGGTGAAAAACATATGGCGTGTAATGGCAATGCCGTTCCATAGCCCTGACATGAACTGACTCTTCTCGCTTTTCCCAAGCCCAAATCTGCCTGATTACTGTCTTTACTTAGTGGCCACTGTCCAAATAAATAACCCCCTTCATGTACTCACATTCTCCTGAGCACCAATTTCAGAGGATGGCGAGTCAACCTGACACTGTTGTGCCACCACCGCTACCTCCGACGATGTGTCACGTTGTCCCGTCTTCGATGGATTCCAACGGGAGAGATTGTTGTTCCTGATGTCTCACTCGAGATTGCTGCCCCCATTGAATGCCATTGCTGATCCTCTCTGCAGTACTGCTACTTTGATATGTTTTGCTGCCACCACACTGTGGTCTTCAGATAAATACCACTGCCGCCATATTGTGTTATTGCTTTCTTCAACAATAAGGTACCAAATAATCTTGAGCTGAGTGGTAGTTAAATACTGGGTTCTTTATTGTGAATTAACAAGATTATAAGAGAGCTCCATCATACATATGTGACTCGGTGACTAACATGACTCCAATTGCTATATCACTTGTTGGTTGGCATCACTTCCTGTGGTGATGTATGACATTCTCAAACTGTTAAAGTGATATCACAACAGATGGTATGCAATGGTGGTCCCCAAAGGTCAGCTTTTGGTCTATTACTCTTTGCAATTTTTATAAATTACCTAGACTTAGGTGAAGGGAGCCACATTACCAAGTTTGCAGATAACACAAAACTTTGCAAAGTAGTGAATCATGACGAGGATAGTTAAAGGCTTCAGGATGACATAGACAGGATGGTGAAATGAGCAAAAGCACGGCAGATAGAGTTCAACGTGGAGTGTGAAGTGATGTACTTAGGGAGGACTAATATGAGAAGACACAGCACGATTTTTCTCACTTAGAGTTTTCACAATCTGAAACACACTACCTGAAAAGGTGGTGGAAGATGATTCCATCAATAATTTAAAAAGGGATTTGGCCATGTTCTTCAGGATGAGAAACTTACAGGGTTGCTGTTAAAAAGCGGGTATGTGGGATTAAGCATGACTGCTCTTTCAAAGGGCCAGCACAGGCATGATGGGCAGAAATGTCTTCTGTGCTGTATGTTTCTATGATTTTTCTGACGATGAAGAGACACCGTAACTCAATTTTACAGACACAGTAACTCTTCTTTGGCCTCCTTATCTCGAGAGACAATGGATAAGCGCCTGGAGGTGGTCAGTAGTTTGTGAAGCAGCGCCTGGAGTGGCTATAAAGGCCAATTCTAGAGTGACAGGCTCTTGCACAGGTGCTGCAGAGAAATGTGTTTGCCGGGGCTGTTACACAGTTGGCTCTCCCCTTGTGCCTCTGTCTTTTTTCCTGCCAACTGCTAAGTCTCTTCGACTCGCCACACTTTAGCCCCGCCTTTATGGCTGCCCGCCAGCTCTGGCGAACGCTGGCAACTGACTCCCACGACTTGTGATCAATGTCACAGGACTTCATGTCGCGTTTGCAGACGTCTTTAAAGCGGAGACATGGACGGCCGGAGGGTCTGATACCAGTGGCGAGCTCGCTGTACAATGTGTCTTTGGGGATCCTGCTATCTTCCATGCGGCTCACATGGCCAAGCCATCTCAAGCACCGCTGACTCAGTAGTGTGTATAAGCCGGGGATGTTGGCCGCCTCGAGGACTTCTATGTTGGAGATACAGTCCTGCCACCTGATGCCAAGTATTCTCCGGAGGCAGCGAAGATGGAATGAATTGAGACGTCGCTCTTGGCTGACATACGTTGTCCAGGCCTTGCTGCCATACAGCAAGGTACTGAGGACACAGGCCTGATACACTCGGACTTTTGTGTTCCTTGTCATTGCGCCATTTTCCCACACTCTCTTGGCCAGTCTGGACATAGCAGTGGAAGCCTTACCCACGCGCTTGTTGATTTCTGCATCTAGAGACAGGTTACTGGTGATAGTTGAGCCTAGGTAGGTGAACTCTTGAACCACTTCCAGAGCGTGGTCGCCAATATTGTTGGATGGAGAATTTCTGACGTCCTGCCCCATGATGTTCGTTTTCTTGAGGCTGATGGTTAGGCCAAATTCATTGCAGGCAGCCGCAAACCTGTCAATGAGACTCTGCAGGCACTCTTCAGTGTGAGATGTTAAAGCAGCATCGTCAGCAAAGAGGAGTTCCCTCATGAGGACTTTCCGTATTTTGGACTTCGCTCTTAGACAGGCAAGGTTGAACAACCTTCCCCCTGATCTTGTGTGGAGGAAAATTCCTTCTTCAGAGGACTTGAACGCATGTGAAAGCAGCAGGGAGAAGAAAATCCCAAAAAGTGTGTGTGCGAGAACACAGCCCTGTTTCACGCCACTCAGGATAGGAAACTAGAGGCTAGAATAATGATGGGATCCGCACGTGGTGAGACAGTGCATACAAGTGAGTAGGAGCCAAGGTGGTGGGAAAGGAGAGCGCAGGTGTCAACTCGCCGGAGGGCAAGGTCACACACTATTTCTGCTGCAGATGAATCAGATGAAGACTTTAATGGGTCAGCAAAGATTGCTAGGAGTACATTACAAAATGGTTGATGCACTGGAAAGCCTGACAGAAAGCTTGCGCACAATGTCAGGGAGCATGAAGGTGTCCAGCACCAACTTAGCACAGAACTTTACACAGAGCTTGGAACCCATCCTTTTTAACATGGTATGGGTGGGCACCTCCATCAGAACACTTGTAGAACTCACCACGGTGCAAAGCCATGGCCAATACCATCGTTCGCATTGTAGCACAAACAGCTTCCATTAAAAGTCTGAGTGCTGCAGTGGAAGCTCAGATTGCTACCTTGCAATCTCAGACTGATGTATTCATAACTCTGATGCCACTGCTCAAGGGGGCTTCCAGGACATCACAACAATCCATCAATCTGCATTCCAACAGACCAGTAGGATTGCTGAGTGCCACAAAAGAGTGACAGTGGCTCCATGGAATAGTAACCTGCTGTCCTCTCTCAGGATGACAACATTCCTGCTCCCACTACTGCCACTCTGTCAGTGCCCTTGCCAGCCTGCCAGCCCAGATTGCTGCAGCCCACTCTGAGATGGTGTAATCTGAAACCGGCTGCTCTCGGCCCAGAACTGCTTAAAGTCTTCCACCAAGGCCATCTGCAGTCTTCTCAATTAAAGATCAGCAGCCTTCCACACCCATACTGCAGCCACTGGGGTAACACTTCATAGCAGCACAGGGCGAAGCAAACACACACAAAAGACAGGCACTAAAGTAATGTAAAAGGGCGATTAGCTTACTTTTGTATTCATTATGTCATGATTGAACTTAAAAAATTGGATTGGAATGCTCATTTTAGGGTGGCCTATATTTTTATGCTGTTGGAAAGAGGATGCTGTGATGGTCAGCAATAGAGGAAAGTCAAAGAATTTGGGACTGTTGGTGAATGGGTAGTTGCGATTATGGTTATTGGTATTACTCATGAATTATTTGATCATGTAATAAAGGCCTGCTCGGGTATGCAATTGAAACCCGACCCGAGCCCAACAGAACTACATCCAACCCGCACCCGACTTGGCCCGAGTCCTTTGATTTATTTTTGTGGCGCTCGACCTGACCCGACCCAACTACTGGAATGAAGTTAATTATATCAAAGAGGTTGTGCTCTACCTTGGATGGAATCACTCACTGCAGACTAGTGCGAAGTCCGGATGCACGTTTCCCACCTGGACGTCCTGGCTGTTCAAATTTTTAAGCTTTGCCCTCCCTGACCAAAAGGCAGCACTGTGTCCGACTGGGCCCGACCTGACACGAGCCTGAATGCCGGACCCGGAAGAGAACCGACCCGAACCTGACACATGTCATCGGGTCTGGTCGGGTTCGGGTTGGGTAGCTATGCTATATCGTGTAATGCTTGGGCATAAAGGGGCTGTCTACATTGTAGCCATCCTTCCTCTACCTGTTCTTCTACTTTCTGTTGCAATGTATCCTCCTCCGCTTCCTTCTCCGCCTCTTCCCTCTTCTGGTAGTTTATCCTGTTCCATGTGACCACTCTTCATTCTCCCAATCATGTTCAAATCCCAAAAGAGGCCTTACAAGGCCTTCCATATCTGGAAGCAACTTGTTTCAGCTCAAGTTTTTAAATGAACAAAAAAGTACTTCAGCAGCAGCCAGACCACTCCCTATAGACGATTCAAACTTTAATCAAACATAGGAAAGCCTCAAAAACATAAAATTGCTCCAGCAGCCAGAAGAAATAGTCCAGCAATTAACCTCTAAGTAGTTCATGATCCCTTCAAATAGCGCTGATTGTTGCGGGGGGATGGGGTTGGGAGGGGAGGTGGTCCTTCAGTCCATTGAACATTATGTTTAAGACAGGACATTGACTGGCAGAGGTGGCATCAAATCAGCATTACACATTGATTTGCGTCATGATCTGCCTGCCCTGCATGCTGCCAGTTGTTGTCAGGTGCGCATGCAAAACCCCTTTACCACAATGGCTTTCAGTGTACTACCAGTTGAAAGTTTGTGCGCATATCTTGGACCCCATTATTATCAGCACTAGGTGGCTACATAATGCCTAAAAGTGGGTGCTATACAGCCCAGGCCTATTAAGCTCCCCTAGATCTGTTCAGCCTGCCCTTGTGTAACTAATTGGAGCTTCGAAGGATGTAAGCTACTTGCCTTTAAACCTCCTTTGGTAAGAGTGAGTGTTGGCAGGATATTCAACTGAAGAAAGCTTCAAAGCTGAGTTGGGTCTTGTTTCTTACCTGATAGTATAAGAGGGGAGGTGCTGGCTCACCTACCTATAGCATGTGCTGGCTTATTGAAAGAACTATCCAGCATTTATTGCCCATCCCTAATTGCCCTTGAGAAGGTGGTGGTGAGCTGCCTTCTTGAACCGCTGCCGTCCATTTGGGGTAGGCTTACCCACAGTGCTGTTAGGAAGGGAGTTCCAGGATTTTGACCCAGCGACAGTGAAGGAACGGCGAAAAAGTTCCGAGTCAGGATGGTGTGTGACTTGGAAGGGAACTTGCAGGTGGTGGTGTTCCCATGTATTTGCTGCCCTTGTCCTTCTAGTTGGTAGAGGTCGCGGGTTTGGAAGGTGCTGTCTTAGGAGCCTTGGTGCATTGCTGCAGTACATCTTGTAGATGGTACACACTGCTGCCACAGTCGGTGATGGAGGGAGTGAATGTTTGTAGATGGGGTGCCAATCAAGCAGGCTGCTGTATCCTGGATGGTGTCGAGCTTCTTGAGTGTTTTTGGAGCTGCACCCATCCAAGCAAGTGGAGAGTATTCCATCACACTCCTAACTTGTGCCTTGTAGATGGTGGACAGGCTTTGGGGAATCAGGAGGTGAGTTACTCACCTCAGGATTCCTAGCCTCTGATCTGCTCTTGTAGACACGGTATTTATATGGCTACTCAAGTTCAGTTTCTGGTCAATGGTAACCACTAGGATGTTGATAGTGGGGGATTCAGCGATGTTAATGCTGTTGAATGTCAAGGGGAGATGGTTAGATTCTCTCTTGTTGGAGATGGTCATTGCCTGGCACTTGTGTGGCGCGAATGTCACTTGCCACTTATCAGCCCAAGCCTGGATATTGTCCAGGTCTTGCTGCATTTCTACACGGACTGCTTCAGTATCTGAGGAGTCACGAATGGTGCTGAACATTGTGCAATCATTCGCAAACATCCTTACTTCTGACCTTATGATTGAAGGAAGGTCATTGATGAAACAGCTGAAGATGGTTGGGCCTAGGACACTACCCAGAGGAACTCCTGCAGTGATGTCCTGGAGCTCAGATGATTGACCTCCAACAACCACAACCATCTTCCTTTGTGCTAGGTATGACTCTAACCAGCAGAGTGTTTTCCCCCGATTCCCATTGACTCCAGTTTTGCTAGGGCTCCTTGATGCCATACTCGGTCAAATGCTGCCTTGATGTCAAGGGCAGTCACTCTCACCTCACCTCTTGAGTTCAGCTCTTTTGTCCATGTTTGAACCAAGGCTGTAATGAGGTCAGGAGCTGAGTGGCCTTGGCGGAACCCAAACTGAGCGTCACTGAGCAGGTTATTGCTAAGCAAGTGCCGCTTGATGGCACTGTTGATGACACCTTCCATCATTTTACTGATGATAAAGAGTAGGCTGATGGGGCGGTAATCGGCCGGGTTGGATTTGTCTTTCTTTTTGTGTACAGGACATACCTGGGCAATTTTCCACATTGCAGGGTAGATGCCAGTGTTGTAGCTGTACTGGAACAGCTTGGCTAGGGGCGCAGCAAGCTCTGGAGCACAGGCCTTCAGTACTATAGCCGGGATATTGTCAGGGCCCATAGCTTTTGCAGTATCCAGTGCCTTCAATCGTTTCTTGATGTCACGCGGAGTGAATCGAATTGGCTGAAGTCTGGCATCTGTGGTGCTGGGGACTTCAGGAGGAGGCCGAGATGGATCATCAACTCGGCACTTCTTGCTGAAGATTGTTGCAAATGCTTCAGCCTTATCTTTCGCACTAATGTGCTGGGCTCCCCCATCATTGAGGATGGGGATATTTGTGGAGCCACCTCCTCCAGTTAGTTGTTTAATTGTCCACCACCATTCACGGCTGGATGTGGCAGGACTGCAGAGCTTAGATCTGATCTAAGTCGGAGGTAGTAGTCTTAGTTGATGGCAAAGCCCATGTCAAGGTGTAATCATAGAGTCATAGAGTCAAACAGCACAGAAACAGACCCTTTGGCCCACCGAGTCCTTGCCAGCCATCTAGCCTATCTATTCTAATCCCATTTTCCAGCACTTGGCCCATAGCTTTGTATGCTATGGCATTGAGTCAATATCCTGGAACTCCCTCCCCAACAGCACTGTGGGTGTATCTACCTCACATGGACTGCAGCGGTTCAAGAAGGCAGCTCACCACCCTTCTCAAGGGCAATTAGGGATGGGCAATAAATGCTGGCATAGCCAGTGATGCCCACATCCCATGAATGAATAAAAAAATAATGTCAAGTGCTCATCTAGTATCTGACTAGTAGTAGTCAGGGCATTATGAAACAATTCCCCAATGTTGTTCAGTCCCTGGGTCAATAAGGTTTCTGTTTCAGTTGGGTCAACACAAAAGTTGACAGTGATAGTAATACTCATTTTTGAGATTTACAAACAACACTGATGTAACTGCCTTTAGACAGCTCTCTTCTATTACAAGTACATAGGATGCTCTTTTGACATTTTTCTCTAGCTCAAAGCTAATTTTAGTGTCTCAACTGCTGCTCTGGATGAGATCAGCAAATAGCATAGATCAGGAACTAAATGTGTGGCTTAGCAATATACTGGACCATTGGGAAGCTAAAATAAAACATTTAATGGAATAGATACCATGTTAGAGGTGTGATATGCTACACAATGGAACGTTAGGGCTCATATGGATGCTTCTGATTCATGCATACAAGCTGCAAGAACAAAAAAGTCATGGATAGAGAATTGTGAATAAAATCTGTAGATAAAGAATAAGAGAAAATAAAATCAGAGTTAAATATAATAAATTGAGGCTCCACAGTTCGCATACAGTATTTCCCAATCCCAATAAAAGCAGTTCAGGACCTCTTCATTGGCACAGTACAGTAAGTTTTCAAATGCTTGCCCAGCTATGATCACCTTATCTGTTAGGAGATTGATGATAACACTTTTCTGAGCTTTGTGTGAAAAATCTTCACTTTTGTTAGGTAAGGTACAAAGTCAAAGCATCATAGAATTAAATTCAAATTGTGAATGAGCATATAAGATTAATTAAAAATTTGTGAAAATGTTATATTAGAAGAAGTCTGTATATGCAGGGGGCTGAACTAGTTATCTCTTTCCAATTTTATGATTTTCAGTGTTTTTAATGACTCAGGGATCCTTTGTTAGTTGGAACCAGCATCTCTCTAATGTAATGATCTAGGCTGAGCTGCCTCAGTTGTGTTGATTATAGATTTTACTCTTTGCTAACATTCTGCTAATCCCAGAGTAGTGTTACTGTCTCTCACACACACACACACACACACATTAGAGAGGCCCCATTTTGGTGTTGATCATTCTCAGCAAAGTAATAGATGAAATGAGAATGTTTATCAAAATTCAAGTGTGGAATTCAGCATGCTGGTACATTTTTCCATCCAACATGAAGCTGTAAAATCTATTCCTTTATTTAAAACAGTGAAAGTGCATAACCATTTCCAATCTCAACAATGTAAAATATAACTACATCTTCCACTTATATAGCCCGACTAATGTAAGAAGACATCTCAAAATGTTTCACTCGATTGTGCAGTGACCATTCAGATACTCTGTGTTCTCAAACGCTTTTGTTTCTTTTTATAACATTAACAGGTCTCCTGAAGCATCACACACAGGTAGTGTGGGGTCTACAGCAGAACTGCAACTCCATATCCTCTCTATCGCCATGTAGGATGCTGACATCCACCTCTGTAATATCGCTCGTATCTTCTCCTGCCTGAGGCTGTCTGCAGTTGAAAAGTTCATCTATGCTTTGGTTACCTTGAGATTTGACTATTGCAATGTTCTCCTGGCCAGCCTCCCATCTTTCACCATAAATTTAAGTTCATCTAAAGCTCTGCTGCCTGTATCCTAACTTTCATCCATCAGCCCTGCTCTAGTTGATTACATTCGCTCTTTGTCCAGCAACTCCTCAAATATATAATTTTCATCTTTGAGTTAAAATCCCTTCATAGCTTTGCCCCTCACTATCTCTGTAATCTCCTACAATGCTACCATCCCACAACTGTCCCAGAACTCTGCATTCTTCCAACTCTGGCCTCTTGTACATTCCTGTTTACCTTTGCCTGACCATTGGCAGCCACTTTCTCCTCCTTTAAGATGCTCCTTAAAACATAAATACTTTGACCAAGCTTTTGGCCACCTGTCCTAGTATCTGCTTATATGCCTCCGTCTCATATTTGTCTGATAATGCTCCTGCGAAGTGCCTTGCGGTGTTTTACTATGCAAGATGAGCTATGTAAATGGAAGTTGTTGTTGTTGTCGTGTTCAGTTGCCAACCCATTCTGTATCTTTATAGCTACTGTGGAAATTCAAGTAGTTATAGCTGGTTGCGAATTATTAGTGAGTTAGAGGTTCCTTGTACCTTTCAGGTTGTAGGTCAATAACTGGCTTTATTATTCTTTTTTAAAAGAGTGTTTGCATCTGGAATGAAGTTTGACACCTCGAGTGTATTGGTATGTGCACTAGATGCAAGATTTTCAGCAACATCACGAATTAACATTTACATATCACATTTCACACATGGAAAGATATCTTAGAGTCCCGTACAATAAAGAAGAAAAAGATATAGTGGACTGATCAGCGGGAAAGGGAAGGGAAACCGCGAGGCTAAAATAGGGACTCAGGAGGGTTTTGAGAAAGCTATTAAAAGCAAGGATGGATTTGGCAAGGGAGAAAGGAAATAGGTCCGGAATTCCAGATGGCAGCTCTGTAGCGGTTGATGGTGGATGGAGGGAGGGAAGGGAAAAGGAGAAATCCACTTGATTTGAATGGAAATAAAACTTGTCTGCAATGTAAAATGTGCTGCTGTTTCACTATCGCACAGAGTCAAAGTTACTCACTTGTTTCAAAATAAATGGTTAAAAACATTGAGATAAGTTTTGTACAAAGGGCCAGAGAACAGAATGGCTCTGGATTATTTTGGTCATGGTGACTGCACACAAGTGGCCTGATAATATTGACTCAACACAGGAACTTGTTTTGATGACAACAATGCCTATGTATCTCCAAAACTCTATTCTTTAGTTATTATTTTTGGGTTTGTTTATATTTGACTTTTTTGTTTTCTGACAGTAATTTCTGGTTATATTGTTGGGGGGATTGGACCTGTCTGAGTTATTGAGCCAGACAATGAGAAGGAGCTGAATTAACATCACGAGAGATTAATGCAAAGCTTCAAAGAGCTTGTCATTTGCACTGCGTATTAGTTCAATTCCCTCAGTATCGGGCTCTGTTGCTGCTCTGTGTTAGTGTCCCAGGTAATAAGCAGCAGTGTTTCTCACTGGTTGTTTGTCAGGAGCCAAAATCCCACCTGAATTTGTTGCTTGAGGACCACCCTTACCAATTGCACAATGGCATATTGTGCCTGGAATGATGTGACACAGATCTGAGCCATTAAGCCCTCACACATTGAGGGGAATTATAACATTGGACCATGGTGTTAGTTGGGCAATAGCAACTTGGTCATCAGTTATAAGCCCCGCCCGATTTTCCCTTCCATTGACTGATGGAAAAGAAAATTGGGCATGGCAGCTAATTTGATATTGCTCATTTTATATCATCACTAAATGTTAAAATTATTTCTAATGGTGCTCAATCATGTGACTTGTTGCCAAATTGCAGGTCAAGCACTTCCTCACAATAATAATTCTATTTAAAAGGTTCCATTTTATAGGGTCCTTTCACGTGCTTGAATGCCTTCTTTTGCTGCATAACAATGCAGAACTGCACTGGATTCCAATTACAGTCAGTATTCCACAGCCAGACAATTGTGCACATAGCATATGAATTATATTTTTGATTAACTGTTGTTATTGCCAAAGTGACAGCTGGAGAATGGAACAACTTTTTGATTGTTTTCACCCATTGTCTGCATCAAGCACTTACAGGCCAGGGATGACATGGGTTCGACACACAGTAAAGCTTCCTCGACTTTTTCCCAAACCTTAGAGGAGTAGCACCCACTTCACCATTGCAATATTAACTATTTCCATACCAGGTTTTATAAATAGGAGCATAGAGTAGAAGTGCATAACAGCAAAAATATGATGTCAAATTTGTACAAAATATTGGTTATGCCACAGGTACAGTACCATCTACGATTTTGGCTTTTCATTATAGAAAGGACATTAAAAACATAGAGAACATACAGCACAGATTTACCAGAATAATGTCAGGGATGCTATAGTTATGAGGAGAGATTGGAAATACTAGTTCAATTTTCACTGAAGCAGAGAAGGCTGCAGAACAAAATACTCATTTATTTGGTTTGGGAGTCTGTGAGGAAGGGTTGTTAATTTAAAATCACAGAACAAGGAGAAAAGTATTGTCATGCAGGCCCCCACCTGCCAAGGATGAGGCATTATTAATTTTGCCACATGGACATTGAATTTCAAATTGTTGCTGGAAAGAAGAGAAGGCCTGTTATAAGGGGTTGCCAGGCCCCTGGCTGGAAAGACATTTTTGCATATTAACAGACAGTGTTGGAAAGGACAAGACAATCCACAAAGCCAGAAGTGGTTATACCAGTTGGTCACGTGACTACCCTGCTGGCCAACTTGGGGAGTTTTAAATTGTAGAGACAGTATTTGAACTGGCAGAAAGCTGAATGCTCCTGGACTGAAGAAGACCTCCTGTCTGTCTGCCTGATCCCATCTCTTTCTCACCAGCTTCTGAATCCATTGAAGACACATGAATCCCAAGAGAGAAAAGTCTCCTATGATGAACAAGGTTTAAGAAGAATACTGGGCCCCAACGAAAAGCAAGATCTACCAACAAACTCGACAGTGAGCTTGAAGACCCGTAACAAAAACTCTTCAGATATTGCCTCAAACTTTTCCACTTTATTTCTTCTGCTATTTTCTGTCCCTATCTGCATGTGCATGCTAGCTTGGGCGCGTTGTGTATCCGTAGGCATTAACTGAATTAGAGTTTAAGTTTAATAAAATTTCACTTTTCTTCTTTAAACCTAAGAAAGCCTGTCGTGCTGGTTTCTTTGCCTTATAACTGGAAAGTGGTGAACAAGGATTCACCAAGGGGGAGCTAAAAACAAACACTGTGTTTAAAAATAAAACCCTGTTACAGCAAGACCAGCTGAAGGCTGAAAGGGAACCCGAGACACCTTTCTCACCTGGTTGTAGCAGTATGGAGTAATGTCTTTGTGCAGAGGGTAGCTGGAGCATGGACTCTGTTACTACAGGAAGGTTGAGGTAAAGATTTTAAGAGAAAATTGGATAAAAATTTAAAGTAGAGGAAGATAAAAGGTTTTTGCGAGAGAAGGTAGAAGTGGAATTACTTTATCACTGTACCTGTGGCCTAACCAATATTTTGTACAAAATTATCATTATATTTTTATTCTTATATGCTTGTACTTTATGCTCCCATTTACAAAATCTGGTATGGAAATAGTTGATGCCACAATGGTGGAGTAGGGATTACTCTTCTAAGGTTTGGGAAATAGTATGAACACCAGCACAGCATAGTTGGGCCAAATGGCCTGTTTCTGTTCTGTATGTTCAATTAAGTCTTTTATTTTATTTTTAAAAACTTAGCACATCTAATGGCAACAACAGTGTCAGTAATGGCTCATACTCCAGAGGAGAAAAAGCAACCTGGGAGCAGGTGTTTTAGGGTTTATTCAGCCATCCGGCATTTCCAGTGTGGAGACCTGTTCAAAAGAAGTGCAAGTCAGAGAACTGGCACTATGATGTTGTATCCTTATCTCTAACCAACAATTCTGTTAAGTGAGGTTCCTCATGGGAGAGCAGAATTGCTGAATTTATCCTGCTTTGGTGCTGCGCTTCTAATCTCAACCACCGAACCTTAACATTAACCCTAACCTCTTTTTTCTCTTTTCTCTTTTGGGCCTCCTTATCTCGAGAGACAATGGATACGCACCTGGAGGTGGTCTAACCCTAACCACTGACCACAAAACCCAACCCTAATCTCAACTCTTAACCTTAAGTCCTAACTCCAAACCACTGAACCTAACCCACAACTCTAACCCCAACTCTAATTACTAATCCCAAATAACCTTTGATCCTAACCATTCACTTCAACCCTTAAGCAATAACTCCAACCCCTAACACTAAACACTAAATCGCTCAATGTAGGGTCAGCCGTGGTGTCAGGAGTGATTATTCATAAAGTGCCCGACCTGCAGCATCAATGATATAGGAGTGCCTACTGACACCATAATTGGAGTGACCCTACAACACCTCTTCCCTCTCCTTACTGAAATCAACTGATTCAGCATGTACTGGGAGATGAACATTGAACCTCTAATTGTCCATTTCGTGTGCAGTTGTTCTGTTGCATTGCTGTGGAATCAGCCTGAGAAAAAAATGGCAGATTCCGATATGGTACACAACTTTTTGTATTTGAAATAACTAGAATGTAAAAGGGGCATAACTCCTTACTCCGCCCCCCCCACCCCACCAACCTCACACACATACATATGTACACTTTCATTATAAGTTAATTAATTTTTATCAATAGCCACTTTCATTCCTTGCTGCAAACAAATCCTCTTTTACTGCCTGCTTTCAAATTTGACTCTCGTCAGCATGTTCTCCACAAACTTTTATTAAGCTGATTAATAAAAATGTTAGTCTGTGAGGTAATTACCAGATAATTGGCGATGACAAGGCGTGCACCTCAGCGGAATAATTTGCCCTCTTGCATGGTGCACTCTGGATTTGCATTAATTAAAAATCTCTCGATGCCGACTGGGTTCTGCTGATAGAGACCCATGTAAATCACAGGGCTGGCAGTTTGCAAATGCGGTTCACATAAGCAAACAAACAAAGACAGAACAGCTGATTTCTTAGCTCATTAAGTTCATGTTAAGACACAGTTACTGCGATGGCGGTGAAGTTACAGATATGTGTGATACAAAAACTCACAGAAATGGTAGCACAGTGCTCATGTTATTGGACAAGTAATTCAGAGGTCTGAACTAATGATCCAGAGACAAGGGGCTGAATTTTGCCACAAGCATTGGGAACCTGACCTTGGAGTCATTTCCGGGTCATGAACCTGCTCAAGGTGGCAGCCTCTGGCTGAATTTTACAGGATGTGGCCAATTAGTAGGTCGCCTCCACATTTGCCGCCCAATTAGCGATGGCGGATGAGGTCCAGAGGCAGGAGCTGCAGATAGCGCGGCCCACTGCGAGGGAGGCCATAGCCCTCACTGTGTGACCAGTGGGAGCCCTGCTAAGGCCCAAGCAGCAGGAGCGAAAGGGAAGCACTGGAGCCGCGATCAGTATCAAGGGAGCAGCTAAAACCTCATTAGGCCCATGACGATTGGAGATATATATCCCCAGGAATTCCAAACTAAATGGTAAGGCTGTGACATGGAAAGACAGCAGCCTTGCAATTATCAGCTGGAAACATTTATATCTCCTTCAACTGTAATGCAGACTCGACCTCCCACTGTTCAGAAGCCTCCTTTCACTTGCCGGGGTGTGGACAGAGTGGTGGGCTGGCAAAATTGCTGTGCTGCTGCAATAATTGCCTTTAAGTGCCTCCTTAATTAGCTAGATTGCATTCCCACTGCTGGCAGATGGGTTGCCGTCAGCACTGTGCACCTGCCTCCAGGAAATGTGTGAGGAGGCAGGAGCTCATTCAGGAGCTAGTCTGATGCTTTTTAGTACGATTTTACCAGCCCCTGCCTCCAAAGCTGCCTCCAAGGGGCTGATAAAATTCTGCCTATAAGTTCAAATCTCAACAAGGCAACAAGGAACTAATACTATCCCTAATTTCTTTTGTAAGCCACAGTTGAGCCACCTTCTGGTTTTATTTTTGCACCACACAGGAATGAATAATTGTTGTAATTCATGCACACGTTCTTTAAAGATTATCCATTGCCTATCCACCTTCAACCCTTTTAGCAAAGTTCCCCAATCTACCATAGCCAACTCACGTCTCATACCTTCATAGTTTCCTTTATTTAGATTCAGGACCCTAGTTTTGGATTCAACTACTTCACTCGCCATCTTAATGAAGAATTCTATCATGTTATGGTTGCTCCTCCCCAAGGGACCCCGCACAACAAGACTGTTAATTATTCCTTTCTCATGGCACAATACCCAGCCTAGGATAGCCTGTTCTCCAGTTGGTTCCTCAACATATTGGTCTAAAAAACCATTACATACAGACTCCAGGAAATCCTCCTCCACAGTATTATTGCTAATTTGGTTTGACCAATCTATATGTAGATTAAACTCACACAGGATTACAGTTGTACCCTTATTGCATGCGCCTCTAATTTCCTGTTTAATGCCATTCCTTACATTTCCACTACTGTTTGGGGCCTATAGATAACCCCCACCAACGTTTTCTGCCCCTTGGTGTTTCTTAGCTCCATCCATAGAGATTCCACATCATGATTTTCAGAGCCAATATCCTTCCTCACTATTGCATTGATTTCCTCCTTTACTAACAATGCTACCCCACCTCCTTTCCCTTTTTGCCTGTCCTTCCTAAATATTGAATACCCCTGGATGTTTAGTTCCCATCCTTAGTCACCCTGCAGCCATGTCTCAGTAATCGCAACTATATCAAAACCATTTATATCCATTTGTGCTGTTAATTCATCTACCTTATTGCGAATGCTCTGAGCATTAAGACACAATGCCTTTAGACTTGTCTTTTTAATATTGTTAGTCATCTTAGCTTTATTTTGCACTATGGCCCCATTTGTTTCTTGTCCTTATTTTCTCTGCTTTCTACTTTTACCACTTACTTTTCTGTCTTTCATTTCTATCCTTGTTTCTCCCTCCTCTGTCTCCCTGCTCAGATTCCCATCCCCCTGCCATTCTAGTTTAGACCCTCCCCGACAGCACTAGCAAACATCACCAACACCCCCCCACTGCCCCACCCGAGGAAATTGGTCCCGGTCCTGCCCCAATGCAATCCGTCCAGCTTGTACTGGTCCCACCTTCCCCAAAACCAGTCCTAATGTCCCAGGAATCTGAATGCCTCCCCCCTACACCATTTCTCCAGCTATGTATTCATCTGATATATCCTGCTATTTCTGCTCTTGCGAGCATGTGGCACAGATAGTAATCCAGAGATTATTACCTTTGAGGTCCTACTTTTTAATTTACGTCCTAACTCCCTATATTCAGCGTAGGACCTCATCCCTTTTTTAAACTATGTCGTTGGTACCACTATGTACCACGACAACTGGCTGCTCACCCTCCCCCCTCAGAATGCTCTGCAGCCGCTCAGAGACATCCTTGACCCTAGCACCAGGGAGGCAACATACCGTCCTGGAGTCTCTTTTGCAGCCACAGAAATGCCTGTCTGTTCTCCTTACGATTGAATCCCTTATCTGCCACTCTTCTTCCTCCCGTCCTGTGCAGCAGAGCCACCCATGGTGCCATGAACTTGGTTCTTGCTGCTTTCCCCTGAGCCATCTCCCCCAACAATATCCAAAGGTATATCTGTTAGAGAAGGGGATGGCCACAGGGGACTCCTGCACTACCTGCCTTCCTTTACTCTGCCTGGTGGTCACCCATTCCCTTTCTGCCTTTGAAGCATTTGCCTGCGGTGTGACCACCTCACCAAATGTGCTAGCCACGATGATACCAGCATCATGGATGCTTCACAGTGAATCTACCAGCAGCTCCAGCTCTGTAATGCGGGTAGCCAGTAGCTGCAGATGGATACACTTCCTGCACACACGGTCATCAGGGACACTGGAAGCGTCCCTGTTTTCCCACCTGGCGCAGGAGGAGCATATCACGGGTGCGGGATCTCCTGCGTGACTTACCTTTAGATTACTTAGTCACTCCCTTTAATTAAAAAATACTAATTACGGTAAGGGCCTAGTTCTACTCCAAACACTACCCACTACAATCTAAAGTCCTTACCTTTACTTTTGAAGCTAATGGACTGCAGTAGTATAAATATCAGAAAAAGTAGAAAAACTCACCTGAACCTACTTACCAATCAGCTGCTTCCCTGCGCCCACGTCACTTTTTGAATCCTAATGTCACTTGGAATTCTGCCGCCTGAAGGTCCCGCAGGTATGCCTCTCCTCAGTTCCTCTCGGGTCTCGGCCTCTCTGTCTCTGTTCGCGCCCTTTATCTCTCTTTCTCTCTTGCTCCGCCCCTCCACAGCTCCTCACGGGTCTTCCCGAGTTTACCTGTATCCTCTCCCCCAGCGGCTCTCTGTTCCCCTGCTCTCACTGTTGATTGTGATGTCACTCTGATGTCAATTTTCGATTTTTCCCCTGCTCCGCTCTCCCACTCTCTCTGGCTCCTGTTATTAAGGAAGACTTTGAGGGGTCGACAGGGCTGGGTTTGCCGTTGTCGTTTCAGGTACCTAGGTCGATGCCGTGTGGGCCTTCTGGTTTCATTCCTTATTGACTTTGTAGTGATTTGATACAACTGAGTGGCTTGCTAGGCCATTTCGGAGGGCATTTAAGAATCAACCACATTGTTGTGGGTCTGGAGTGACATGCAGGCCAGACCAGTTAACGACAGCAGATTTCCGTCCCTAAAGGACATCAGTGAACCAAATGGATTTTTACAACAATCGACAATGGTTTCATGGCCATCATTCGACTAGCTTTAATCCCAGATTTATTAAGTGAATTCAAATTCCACCTTCTGTCGTGGTGAGATTCAAACCCATGTCCCCAGATCAATATCCTGGGTCTCTGGGTTTCTCGTCCAGTGCCAATAACACTCCGCCACCGACTTTTCCTAGTTGTCCATCTAAGGGCTTGGAGAAAATCCAGCAAGCCAGAAGGGAGGCACCCTGTAAATTCTACATGTTTAACTTATGCAGCAGTGAAATTGGAAATGACTGTCTGTCTTCAATCTGAACTTTCAAACAAGAGGAAAATTTACAAACACCTCAGGCCTGCAACAAATGAGAACTTGACTTCCAAGAGAATCACAGAATCACAGAATAATACAGTGCAGAAGAGGCCCTTCGGCCCATCGAGTCTGCACCAATACATTAAAACACCTGACCTGTCTACCTAATCCCATTTGCCAGCACTTGACCCATAGCCTTGAATGTTATGACGTGCCAAGTGCTCATCCAGGTACTTTTTAAAGGATGTGAGGCAACCTGCTTCTACCACCCTCCCAGGCAGGGCATTCCAGACCGTCACCACCCTCTGGGTAAAAATGTTCTTCCTCAAATCCCCCTTAAACCTCCCGTCCCTCACCTTAAACTTGTGACCCCTCGTAACTGACCCTTCAACTAAGGGGAGCAGCTGCTCCCTATCCACCCTGTCCATGCCCCTCAAAATCTTGTACACCTCGATCAGGTCACCCCTCAGTCTTCTCTGCTCCAGTGAAAACAACCCAAGCCTATCCAACCTCTCTTCATAGCTTAAATGTTCCATCCCAGGCAACATCCTGGTGAATCACCTCTGCACCCCCTCCAATACAATCTCATCCTTCCTATAATGTGGCGACCAGAATTGCACACAGTACTCCAGCTGTGGCCTTACCAAAGTTCTGTACAACTCCAACATGACCTCCCTGCTTTTGTAATCTATGCCTCGATTGATAAAGGCAAGTGTCCCATATGCCTTTTTCACCACCCTATTAACCTGCCCTTCTGCCTTCAGAGATCTATGGACGAATACGCCAAGGTCCCTTTGTTCCTCGAAACTTCTCAGTGTCAGGCCATTCATTGAATACTTCCGTGTCACATTACTCCTTCCAAAGTGTATCACCTCACACTTTTCAGCATTAAATTCCATCTGCCACTTTTCTGCCCATTTGACCATCCTGTCTATATCTTCCTGTAACCTAAGAGACTCAACCTCACTGTTAGCCACTCGGCCAATCTTTGTGTCATCCGTGAACTTACTGATCCTACCCCCAACATAGTCATCTATGTCGTTTATATAAATGACAAACAATAGGGCACCCAGCACAGATCCCTGTGGTACGCCACTGGACACTGGCTTCCAGTCACTAAAACAGCCGTCTGTCATCACTCTCTGTCTCCTACAGCTAAGCCAATTTTGAATCCACCTTATCAAGTTACCTTGTATCCCATGTGCATTTGCTTTCTTGATAAGTCTCCCACGTGGGACCTTGTCAAAGGCTTTGCTGAAATCCATGAAAACTACATCAACTGCACTATCCTCATCCACACACCTGGTCACATGCTCAAAAAATTCAATCAAATTTGTTCGGCATGACCTCCCTCTGACAAAGCCATGCTGACTATTCCTAATCAAATTTTGCCTCTCCAAATGGTGATAGATTCTCTCCTTCAGAATTTTCTCCAATAGTTTCCCTGCCACTGACGTGAGACTCACTGGTCTGTAGTTCCCTGGCTTATCTCTACAACCTTTCTTAAATAGTGGGACCACATTAGCTATTCTCCAATCCTCTGGCACCTCCCCCGTGGCCAGACAGGAATTAAAAATTAGGGTCAGAGCCCCTGCAATCTCCACCCTCACCTCCCACAGCATCCTGGGACACAAATCGTCCAGACCTGGAGATTTGTCCACTTTTAAGCCTTCCAAAACTTCCAATACCTTGTCACTCCCTATGACAATTTGCTCAAGAACCTCACAACCTCTCTCTCTGAATTCCATATTCAAATTCAAAGAGAGTTCAAAGATTTACCATGAACCCGAATCCCTACCTCACCTGAAAACCACTTACCCCTTTTCCTCTCTATCTGTCTCTGGTGTGTGTGTGTGTGTGTGTGTGTGTGTGTGTGTGTGTGTGTGTGTGTGTGTGTGTGTGTGTGTGTGTGTGTGTGTGTGTGTGTGTGTGTGTGTGTGTGTGTGTGTGTGTGTGTGTGTGTGTACGCGCACAGATGCGAGTGAATGCATCAGTGGATGTGATAAGGCATATTGCTCAATAAATAATTGATCTTCTGTTTTCAACCTACAAGAAAACCTGTTGCTGTCTGTTTATTTGACAAAATAAAACACAAAGGGGTTAAACCCAAATAACAGAAGCACTTGCTGCAGTCAGGTGGGAGCTGAACTGTGGGAAGTATCCACACCCCTCACCATGTTGTTGTAACATACTCTTGTTTAGTATAGACTGCATTTAGTATATTGAGGCTGCAGCTGTAATTTTATGCTCTCTCTACTGCAGAAACTCTTCAAAGATATGGCATGAAATTCAATAAAGCCCAAACACAGGACAGGGATCGCGACGTGCGATTAACTCATGCAACATGTAAACTTTATGCTGCTGGCTCACTTAAATGATGTTTGCATGCAGCCAGCACTAAGTGTGTGTTGAGTGACTGCACATCTGAACAGGGGGCACAATATCATGAGAGCCTAGCATACATAAAGCTAGCCTGCACCTCTTAAAGGGGAGGTACGGGAACTGGTTATACAAGAGTGTGAGCTAGAGGAGCACTGAATGATGGCACAATATGCCAAGATTTTCCAACTCTGCAGTGGGAGCTTTGATTGAGGAGGTGCAGAAAGGGAGAGATGTCATCCATCCATAGGGAAGGTTATGCTTCAGCTATACAGGGCATTGGTGAGACCACATCTGGAGTACTGTGTACAGTATTGGTTTCCTTATTTAAGGAAGGATGTAAATGCTGTGGAGGCAGTACAGAGAAGGTTTTCTAGACTAATACCAGGAATGGGTGGGCTGTCCTAGGAGGAAATATTGGACAGGCTAGGCTTGTATATCCTGGAATTTAGAACAGTAAGAGGCAACTTGATAGAAACATATCAGATCCTGAGGGGTTTTGAAAGGGTGGATGGTGTCATGATAGGCCCCCAGCTGCCAAGAATGGGGCACATTAAGTTTGTCATGAACATTGATTTTTAGACTGTTACAGGAGTTAAGAAAGGAGTTGTTAAACAGATCAGCCGTGGCTGGAAAAGACACTTGCATATTAACAGACAGTGTTTGGAAGGGCAAAGCAGTCATTCCCTGACATTCAACCCACAATGGACTTTTGATCACCAGACGTTGAAGGTTCGGGATTTCACATTCCAGGTTGACTGCTAAGATGGCCGAATACACAAACAGCCATGGTCAAACCAGCTCACCACATGACTAACCTGCTGGGCAACCTGACGTTTTTGAATTTGTACAAACAGTTTGGGCAGAAAGCCCAGTTTGCTACTGGATTGAGAAAATCTCTCTCCTGTCTGCTCCCATCTCTTTCTCACAAGCCTTTGGATCCACTGAAGAAACATGAACCCCGAGAAAGAAAAGTCTCCTACAGAGAACAAAGTTTAAGAAGAATATGGGCCCCAACAAAAAGCAAGATCTACCTACAATCAAGGACACTACAGTGAGCTCGAAGAACTGTAACAACAACTCTTCAGATATTGCATCAAAGGTTTCCACTTTATTTTTCTTCTTCTCTTTGCTGCCTTTATTGGCATGTGTGTATCGTGTATGCATGCTAGCGTGGGGCACATTGTATATCCGTAGGCGTTAACCGAATTAGAGTTTAAGCTTAAGTTTAATAAATTTCAACTTTTCTTTGTTAAATCTAAGACAGCCTGTTTGTGCTGGTTTCTTTGCCTTATAATTGGAAAGCGGTGAACAAGGATTCACCAAGGGGAAGCTAAAAACACGGTGTGTTTAAAATTAAACCCTGTTACAGTCAGACCAGGTGAAGACTGAAAGGGAACCCTCGGCCTCTTTCTCACCTGGTCGCAACACTGTGGAAAGGATGTTTCCCCTTGTGGGAGAATCTAGAACTAGGGGTCACTGTTTAAAAATAAGGGGTCGTGCATTTAAGACAGAGATGGGGAGACATTTTTTCTCTCGTAAGGTCGTGAGTCTTTGGAATTCTCTTCCTCAGAAGGCCGTGGAAGCAGAGGCTTTCAATATTTTTAAGGGAGAGGTAGATTCTTGATAAGCAAAGGGGTGGGAGCTTATCGGGGGTAGGTGGAAATGTGGAATAATCAGCTCAGTCATGAACTTATTGAATGGCGGAGCAGTCTCAAAAGGCCATGTGGCCTACTCCTGCTCCTAATTAGTATATTCGTATGGCTACCACAATGACCGAGACCATTGCAGGCGGGTATTGAAGCCGACCGATCCAGGCACCAGAATTGTATCTTCAGAAACCTGATGGCCTGCTCAATTGATGGCCTGCTGATCAGGTGACATTGGTTGCATCACTTCAGTTCCTCTGTCTGGGGCTCCCGTACAGGGGACAGCAGCCATCTCTTTCCCTTATCCTCTTGGATTCATCCAAACACTTTGTGGGATGGAGTGAAATACTGAGGCAACCTGGACTGGTGGACCATGAAGCAGTCATGGCAGCTGCCAGGAAAGTGAGTGCACACATGGAGGAAGCTCTTATTATGTTCACCGTTGGATGCTGATGGAGTGGAACTCCTTCCTGTTGATGGATCTCACTGGCCAGTCACTGGGTGCATTTTTGGCCACATGGGTGCAATCGATGATGCCCTGCACCTTGGGGAATCTGGTGATGGAGGCGAGTCCCAATGCCCTCTTTGTCTGCACAGGGCCATCTGTGTCAAAGTGAGTGTAGTTCCCTGTCCTCCTGAAAATGGCATCCGTGACCTGCCTGAGGGCCGGATGAGCTGCCACATGCGAGATGCCACCTATGTCCACAGCTGATCCCTGGAACGACCCGGTTGCATAGATGTTTAGGGTGATGCAGACCTTGACGGTTGCAGGTAGGGGACTGCCATGGAGGCCATGAGGCCTCAGGTTATTGTGGATCAGAGCACACAGGAGCGAGATCATCTACCCGGATAAGGCAGGCTCCTCTGGCACTTGCGCGCTGCCATTTGCAGGTAGCTGATTCTTGGACTGTGCACCCTGTTATGACGGTACTTCTATATTTTTTGTTAAGTATTTTTTTTGAGGACTCATGTATTTTAGAATTCTGGACATTCTTTTATTTGGGAAAACTGAAAAAGATTCCATGGATTTTTTTTTTATCACTGTGGTCATTAAAAGAGATCATTGGAAGGTCTTTTGGACTTAGTTTGAAAACAACAATTTCTGGAAGTCACATGTCTTCAGATAAATGCCCAGCAGAGTCTTTTTGACTTGAGGGAAATGTTTGCAGAGAAGTGACAGGTCAATGTTTATAGGGGTAAGGAGGCTTGATTCTTGAGATATTGTTTTTGGTTTTGCTTTGGACAGTCAGTTGGGGTGTGGAGTGTTTTGAAAGGAGTTTTAAAAAAAAAATCAACCTGCCAGGACAAACCCCCAGTTCAGCCTTCATTCATCTCTTTGAAAAGCCTGCCAGCTTTTCCATCTCTTTGAGAAGCTCTTAGAAGTGAGTGAAAGAAATAGAGAAATTTAAGCTGCATTCCTCCTGAAAGTCCTGTGTCATGCAGGCCCCGCACCTCCCAAGAATGAGATACATTAATTTCGCCACATGGACATTAAATTTCAAATTTTTTCTGGGAAGAAGAGAAGGCCTGTAACAAGGAGTTGCCAGGGCCCTGGCAGAAAAGACATTTTTGCATATTAACAGACAGCAATTGGAACAAAGGAGCTATCCCCTGCTCCAATACAATCCACAAGGGCCAGGCCTGGTTAGACTAGCTCTTCACTTGACTACCTGGCTGTTCCAGGGTTTTCTTTTGAACTGGCCACAGAGAGTTGGAAGGCAGAAAGCAGAATGCTCCTGGACTGAAGAAGACCTCCTGTCTGCCTGTCTGCTTCCATATCTTTCTCACGGAACTGCAAAACCCACTGAGGACACATGAACCAAGAGAGAAAAGTCTCCTACAGTGAATAAGGTTTAAGAAGAATACTGGGACCTAACGAAAATCAAGACCTACCTACAATCAAGGACTCTACAATGAGCTCGAAGACCTGTAACAAAATCTCTTCAGATATTGCCTCAAATGTTTCCACTTTATTTCTTCTGCTCTTTTCTGTCCCTATCTGCATGTTTGTATTGCGTACGCATGCTAGCTAGGACACATTATGCATCCATGGGCATTAACTGAATTAGAGTTTAAGTTTAATAAAATTTCACTTTTCTTCTTTAAACCTGTTTATGCTGGTTTCTTTGCCTTATAATTGGAAAGCGGTGAACAGGGATTCACCATGGGGGAGCTAAAAACACGGTGTGTTTAAAATTAAACCCTGTTACAGTTAGACAAGGTGAAGGCTGAAAGGGAAACCTAGACCTCTTTCTCACCTGGTTGTAACAGATATTTGGGTGCTAGCATCTGGAATTGACCCACAGACAAACGTGACAAATTGCCGACCAGAATGCCTATCTTTACTAATCCCACCTGCCTGCATTAATTCCAGATCCCTCTATGCCTTGCTCATTCAAGTACCTGTCCATATGCCTATTAAATGTTGCTACTGTTCCTGCCTCCATTACCTCCTCTGGCAGCTCATTCCAGATACCCACTATTCTTTGTGTGAAAAATTTACCCCTTTGATCCCCTTCAAACCTCCTCCCTCTCACCTTAAATCTATGTCCTCTAGTTTTAGTCACCCCGACCATGGGAAACAGACTCTGGCTATCTACCCTATCTATGCCTCTCATAATTTTATATATCTCTATCATGTCCCCTCTCAACCACCTTCGCTCCAGGGAAAACAGACCCAGCCGAACCAATCTCTCTTTATAACTCAAGCCCTCCAAACCAGGCAACATTCTGCACCCTCTCTAGCTTAATCACATCTTTCCTGTAGTGCGGCAACCAGAACTGCGCACACTACTCCAAATGCGGTCTAACCAACGTTATGTACAACTGTAACATGACGTCCCAACTCTTGTACTCAATGCCTCGGCCGATGAAGGCAAGCATGCCAGACGCCGCCTTCACCACCCTGTCTACCTGTGTTGCCACTTTCAGGGAACTATGTATTTGCACCCCAAGGTCTCTCTGCTCAACAACACTCCCCAGGGCCCTGCCATTCACTGTATATGTCCTGCCCTAGTTTAACTTCCCAAAATGCATCACTTTGCACTTGTCTGCATTAAATTCCATTTGCCAATCCCTTGCCCACTTTCCCAGTTGATCTATATCCTGTTGTAACCTTAGACAACCTTCTTCACTGTCCACTATACCACCAATTTTAGTGTCATCTGCAAACTTACTAATCATGCCGCCTACATTCACATCCAAGTCATTAATATATGACAAACAACAGAGGGCCCAGCACCGCACCCTGCGGCACACCACTGGTCACCGGCTTCCAATCAGAAAAACCCTCCACTACCATCCTCTGCCTCCCATCACCAAGCCAATTTTGTATCCAATTGGCTAGCTCACCCTGGATCCCATGTGTGCGAACCTTCTAGACCAGCCTACCATGCGGGACCTTGTCAAAGGCCTTGCTAAAGTCCATGTAGACAACATCCATCGCCCTGCCCTCGTCAATCCTCTTGGTCACCTCCTCAAAAAACTCAATCAAATTCATGAGACATGATTTCCCACGCACAAAGCCATGCTATCCCTAATCAGACCATGCCTTTCCAAATGCATATAAATCCTGTCTCTCAGAATCCCTTCCAATAACTTTCCCACCACGGATGTAAAGCTCACCGGCCTGTAGTTCCCTGGCTTATCCCTGCTGCCCTTCTTAAATAAAGGCACAACATTAGCTATCCTCCAGTCTTCCGGTACCTCACCCATGGCTATCTGCCAGGGAAATCTCATGGCCCCTTTTCGCCCTCCTAATTTCCTTCTTAAGTGGGAAGCCAAATTGTTTCCAATCAAAAAAGAACAAGAATAATACAGGCTTTCTTGTGGTTGTGTGTGATTGAATACTAACACGTCTGCAACTGAAGCTCGTAGCTCTCCAAGCCAGGGTGAAGTAACTTGGGATAAGTTAAAAGCATTGTCTATGAAGGAGTTGAGGAAAATAGCTGGGCAGTGTGGGATCATTGTACGTGGCAAGGCGAGGAAGTCTGAACTCCTAAGGCTAGTGTCCAACCATTTTCCTCTTGAATCTGAAGAAGCAGAAACAGGGTTAGAAGTAGACCCAGACAGGGTACTGTTAGCAAGGATACAATTGGAACAAAGGAATTAGAAGACAGGGAAAGAGAGAGAGACAGGAACGGGAGAAAGAGAGCCTTCCAGAAGGAACGTGAAGCGAAAGAAAGAGGAGAGCAAGAGAGAGAAAGACAGGAGAAGGAATGAGAGAAAGAGGAGAGAGAGAGAAAGAGAGAGAGAGAGCAAGAATATTCCAGAAAGAATGTGAAGAAAGAACTGAAGCAGCTGAGTTAGCTTGGGGGCGATAGAGTAACACCAGTGAAAGCATGGCCAACATGGAGGAGCGGAATTCAGGGCTGGGGATAGAATTGTTAAAACTAGTCCATCTAATCCCAAAATTCAATGAGGAAGATTTGGAGGAATTCTTGTGTCCTTTGAGAAACTGGCAAGGTAGCTAAAATGGCCAGCGGAGACCTGGCCTCTTTTACTGCAAAGCAAGCTAACTGGAAAAGCCCAGAAGGTTTATTCCCTGTTGCCACATGGGACTTCATCAAATTATGAACTGACCAAAAATGCTATCCTTGGGGCACATGAATTAGTAGCGGAAGCCGATCGCCAAAAGTTTAGAACCCTCAAGAAGTAAGCTGATCAAACTTATCTGGAGTTTGAAAGGTGTAAGCATCTGGCTTTTGACCTGTGACCAAGTGCTCTTAAAGTAGAGCTCAGCTATGAGAATCTCAGAGAAGTAATTCTGTTAGAGGTATTTAAAATCTCTCTCCCATTCTCCGTAAAGACCCATGTAGAGGAGCAGCGGGTCCAGAGAGCCCGGCAAGTGGCCGTTCTGGCCGCTGAGTTTGCTTTAATTTATAAGTCGGTTTCCCAGGGAAGAACCTTTCCGAATAACCGCCACAAATCTGAAAAGGACAAAGGGTGGGAAGGTGATAGGAGCCCAGTCAGGGGACCCTCTTCCAGCCAAAAAGCAAGGTGCTGTGAGCAAGAGTGAGACAAAGAACAACGAGAACAAATAAAATTACAGCACAGGAACAGGCCCTCCGGCCCTCCAAGCCTACGCCGATCCAAATCCTCTCTCTAAACCTGTCGCCTATTTTCTAAGGGTCTGTATCTCTTTACTTCCTGCCCATTCATGTATCTGTCTAGATACATCTTAAAAGACGCTATCGTGCCCGCGTCTACCACCTCCGCTGGTAATGCGTTCCATGCACCCACCACCCTCTGCGTAAAGAACTTTCCACGCATATCCCCCCTAAACTTTACCCCTTTCACTTTGAACTCGTGTCCCCTAGGAATTGAATCCCCCACTCTGGGAAAAAGCTTCTTGCTATCCACCCTGTCTATACCTCTCATGATTTTGTACACCTCAATCAGGTCCCCCCTCAACCTTCGTCTTTCTAATGAAAATAATCCTAATCTACTCAACCTCTCTTCATAGCTAGCGCCCTTCATACCAGGCAACATCCTGGTGAACCTCCTCTGCACCCTCTCCAAAGCATCCACATCCTTTTGGTAATGTGGTGACCAGAACTGCACGCAGTATTCCAAATGTGGCCGAAACAAAGTCCTATACAACTGTAACATGACCTGCCAACTCTTGTACTCAATACCCCGTCCGATGAAGGAAAGCATGCCGTATGCCTTCTTGACCACTCTATTGACCTGCGTTGCCACCTTCAGGGAACAGTGGACCTGAACACCCAAATCTCTCTGTACATCAATTTTCCCCAGGACTTTTCCATTTACTGTATAGTTCACTCTTGAATTGGATCTTCCAAAATGCATCACCTCGCATTTGCCCTGATTGAACTCCATCTGCCATTTCTCTGCCCAACTCTCCAGTCTATCTATATTCTGCTGTATTCTCTGACAGTCCCCTTCAGTATCTGCTACTCCACCAATCTTAGTGTCGTCTGCAAACTTGCTAATCAGACCACCTATACTTTCTTCCAAATCATTTATGTATATCACAAATAACAGTGGTCCCAGCACGGATCCCTGTGGAACACCACTGGTCACACGTCTCCATTTTGAGAAACTCCCTTCCACTGCTACTCTCTGTCTCCTGTTGCCCAGCCAGTTCTTTATCCATCTAGCTCGTACACCCTGGACCCCATGCGACTTCACTTTCTCCATCAGCCTACCATGGGGAACCTTATCAAACGCCTTACTGAAGTCCATGTATATGACATCTACAGCCCTTCCCTCATCAATCAACTTTGTCACTTCCTCAAAGAATTCTATTAAGTTGGTAAGACATGACCTTCCCTGCACAAAACCATGTTGCCTATCACTGATAAGCCCATTTTCTTCCAGATGGGAATAGATCCTATCCCTCAGTATCTTCTCCAGCAGCTTCCCTACCCCTGACGTCAGGCTCACCGCTCTATAATTACCTGGATTTTCCCTGCTACCCTTCTTAAGCAAGGGGACAACATTAGCAATTTTCCAGTCCTCCGGGACCTCACCCGTGTTTAAGGATGTTGCAAAGATATCTGTTAAGGCCCCAACTATTTCCTCTCTCACTTCCCACAGTAACCTGGGATAGATCCCATCCGGACCTGGGGACTTGTCCACCTTAATGCCTTTTAGAATACCCAAGACTTCCTCCCTCCTTATGCCGACTTGACCAAGAGTAATCAAACATCTGTCCCTAACCTCAACATCCGTCATGTCCCTCTCCTCGGTGAATACCGATGCAAAGTACTCGTTTAGAATCTCACCCATTTTCTCTGACTCCACGCATAACTTTCCTCCTTTGTCCTTGAGTGGGCCAATCCTTTCTCTAGTTACCCTCTTGCTCCTTATATATGAATAAAAGGCTTTGGGATTTTCCTTAACCCTGTTTGCTAAAGATATTTCATGACCCCTTTTAGCCCTCTTAATTCCTCGTTTCAGATTGAGCCTACAATCCCGATATTCTTTCAAAGCTTCGTCTTTCTTCAGCCGCCTAGACCTTATGTGTGCTTCCTTTTTCCTCTTAGCTAGTCTCACAATTTCACCTGTCATCCATGGTTCCCTAATCTTGCCATTTCTACCCCTCATTTTCACAGGAACATGTCTCTCCTGCACACTAATCAACCTCTCTTTAAAAGCCTCCCACATATCAAAAGTGGATTTACCTTCAAACAGCTGCTCCCAATCTACATTCCCCAGCTCCTGCCGAATTTTGGTATAGTTGGCCTTCCCCCAATTTAGCACACTTCCTTTAGGACCACTCTCGTCTTTGTCCATGAGTATTCTAAAACTTACGGAATTGTGATCACTATTCCCAAAGTAGTCCCCTACTGAAACGTCAACCACCTGGCCCGGCTCATTTCCCAACACCAGGTCCAGTATGGCCCCTTCCTGAGTTGGACTATTTACATACTGCTCTAGAAAACCCTCCTGGATGCTCCTTACAAATTCTGCTCCATCTGGACCTCTAACATTAAGTGAATCCCAGTCAATGTTGGGAAAATTAAAATCTCCTATCACCACCACCCTGTTGCTCCTACAGCTTTCCATAATCTGTTTACATATTTGTACCTCTATCTCACGCTCGCTGTTGGGAGGCCTGTAGTACAGCCCCAACATTGTTACCGCACCCTTCCTATTTCTGAGTTCTGGCCATATTGCCTCACAGCTCGAGTCCTCCATAGTGCCTTCCTTCAGCACAGCTGTGATATCCTCTTTGACCAGTAATGCAACACCTCCACCCCTTTTACCTCCCTCTCTATCCCGCCTGATGCATCGGTATCCTGGGATATTTAGTTGCCAATCATGCCCTTCCCTTAACCAAGTCTCAGTAATAGCAATAACATCATACTCCCAGGTACTAATCCAAGCCCTAAGTTCATCTGCCTTACCTACTACACTTCTTGCATTAAAACAAATATACCTCAGACCACCAGTCCCTTTGCTTTCATCATCTGCTCCCTGCCTACTCTTTCCCTTAGTCACGCTGACTTCATTATCTAGTTCCTTACAGGCTTTTGTTACTACATCCTTACTCTCCACTGACCTCATTTGGTTCCCATCCCCCTGCCACATTAGTTTAAACCCTCCCCAACAGCGTTAGCAAAAGCACCCCCAAGGACATTGGTTCCAGTCCGGCCCAGGTGTAGACCGTCCAATTTGTAATAGTCCCACCTCCCCCAGAACCGGTCCCAATGTCCCAAAAATCTGAATCCCTCCCTCCTGCACCATCTCTCAAGCCACGCATTCATCCTGACTATTCTTTCATTTCTACTCTGACTATCACGTGGCACTGGTAGCAATCCTGAGATTACTACCTCTGAGGTCCTACTTTTTAACTTGGCTCCTAACTCCCTAAATTCTGCTTGTAGGACCTCATCCCGTTTTTTACCTATATCATTGGTGCCTATGTGCACAACGACAACTGGCTGTTCACCCTCCCCCTTCAGAATGTTCTGCAGCCGATCTGAGACATCCCTGACCCGTGCACCTGGGAGGCAACATACCATTCGGGAGTCTCGTTTTCGACCACAGAACCGCCTATCTACTCCCCTTACAATCGAATCCCCTATGACTATAGCCCTTCCACTCTTTTTCCCGCCCTTCTGAACAGCAGAGCCAGCCACGGTGCCATGAACCTGGCTACTGCTGCCTTCCCCTGGTGAGCCATCTCCCTCAACAGTATCCAAAACGGTATACCTGTTGTGGAGGGAGATGACCGCAGGGGACACCTGCACTGCCTTCCTGCTCTTTCTCTGCCTTTTGGTCACCCATTCCCTTTCTCCCTCAGCAATCCTAATCTGCGGTGTGACCAATTCACTAAACGTGCTATCCACGACCTCCTCAGCATCGTGGATGCTCCAAAGTGAGTCCATCCGCAGCTCCAGAGCCGTCATGCGGTCTAACAAGAGCTGCAGCTGGACACACTTCCTGCACGTGAAGGAGTCAGGGACATCAGCCATGTCCCTGAGCTCCCACATTGAGCAAGAGGAGCATGTCACGGACCTGGAGATCTGTGTGCTTCCATTGTAATAAAGCAGGGCATTTAAAAGCTGACTGCTGAAAACTAAAGGGAAAATCAGTCGGGTTGATCAGGGCATACCCGCTCAGTGAAGAAGGGACCCTAATGGAAAGCACAGTAGAACAAGCTTTGGCTTTAACTGCAGTGCTGGGAGACCCAGGAAGCTGACTACTATAAGTGCAGGAAAATGTAATAAGGTTCCTGAGCATTATCAGGGTTTTGTGTCTGAAGGGAGAGTAACCCCTTACCCCTCGAGTGCGGCCAAGTTATTCTCAAGGACACAGGGTCCACTAAATCCCTTTTACTGAGAAAAGGCCTGACCTTTCGCCCAGGGATTGCAGTGAACACCAGAATGATGGTGAATGGTATTGGAGGGCAGTTTATGCCTGTACCTGTACACTGGGTGCACCTGGAGTGCGACCTAGTTTCGGGACTGGTGACCGTAGGGATTGTCCCTAGTTTACCTGTGGACGGGATTGACGTGCTCCTCGGTAATGATCTGGTGGGGGTGAAGGTGGTAGCCCTACCAGTAGTGAAAGAGAGACTGCAGGAGGTCAGAGAGACAGGGCAGTGGCAGGAGATGGTCCTCTGCAGTTTCCCTGAATATAAAATGAATCAGGCCATGATCAAACCAGCTCCCTCAGAGGTGACTGAATTGGCACTGCAGGCAGATGACCATGAGATCTGCCTGCCCGAGACTTTCTTTGGAAAGTTAGGAGACCCAGGGAATGAATTAAATGGATTTTCCCTAGCTGAGGCTCAGCGAGTCAACCCAGCATTGCAAGAGTTAACACAGGCTGCCAAGTCTGAAAGTGAAGCAGAGGGAATCTCTGACTGCTACTATTTAAAGAATGAGGTACTGATGAGGAAATGGAGTTCTCCTCACAGACCTGAGACCAAGGATTGGACAGTAGTTCACCAGTTAATGGTGCTGCAGAGGTACCGGAGAGAATTATTAAGAAAGTCCCACGAGACTACAGTGGCTGTACATGCTGGTATTGGAAAGACCAAAGCCCGCATAAGACAGCAGTTTGACTGGCCAAAACTCCAAAAGGATGTGGTGGAGTACTACAGGAGTTCCCACATGTGCCAGGTTGAGGGGAAACCCCAACCTACAGTGAAACCAGCACCCCTAAGTCCTATACCAGTGTTGGGAGGACCCCCCCCAGCAGAGGGCTGGTGAACTGTAAGGGACCCCCGCCGAGAACAAAAATGGACAGGCAGGCACAAGGCTGGCACATGGTTAGACAGAGAATGGGAAAAAGTGACCAAGAGGGCAGGTTAAAGGAAGCCTGGGAGGAATCCTGGATGAAAGCCCCTACTGTCCGGTCAGCCAACCCTATAAAATGTGAAAAATTAGACCCCACATCCTCCTACGTAAATGCAGACTCTAGAAGCACGCCACCAGAGTTGCTAACAGAATTTACAGGAGCCTGCAGAGACGAAGACCTCGAGAGGGAAGAGAAACCATGTTGGTGATGCCTCATTGAGTCGAAGTGCCACAGGGGCATGCAGTAGAGTCTGCACAAATACCTGCAGGCAGGTGTGTCCCAGAGAACAAAGAGGAGATTAGCAAACAATCCTCCCCCACAGTTAGAAAAAAAGTGAATCACCCATCCCCCAAAGCCAAAAGCCTTTGCATGACTCAGCAAAGTATTGAAACAGAGGTCGGGATAGACCAGCCCACTACCTCAGCAGGAACAAAGACCCTAGGCAGCCATGGAAATGGGCAAACTGAAGAAAAACGTCCCCAAAGAATCACATGGTTACTGGGATGCCAAAAAGGGGAAATTAAAGCAGGACTGGCACCAAGAAAAGACAGTGTTCATAGGTTTTTGGTTTCATGAATGAATGAGAGAAATGCATGGTTTTCTGTATCTTATTTTTTCTCTCAAACCTTTTAATGAAATGCGCTTTTCTTAAATCGCATTTCATTCCCCTGGGTGTGGAGGTGTCATGCAGGCCCCCACCTCCCAAGAATGAGGCACATTAATTTTGCCACATGGACATTAAATTTCAAATTGTTGCTGGGAAGAAGAGAAGGCCTGTGACAAGGGGTTGCCAGGCCCCTGGCTGGAAAGACATTTTTGCATATTAACAGACAGCAATTGGAACAAAGGAGCTATCCTCTGCTCCAATACAAACCACAAGGGCCAGGACTGGTTAGACCAGCTGGTCACATGACTACCTGGTTGTTCCAGGGTTTTCTTTTGAATTGGCCATAGAGAGTTGGAAGGCAGAAAGCAGAATACTCCTGGACTGAAGAAGACCTCCTGTCTGCTCCCATCTCTTTCTCACAGAACTGCAAAACCCACTGAGGACACATGACCCAAGAGAGAAAAGTCTCCTACATTGAACAAGGTTTAAGAAGAATACAAGGCAATACTAGGCCCTAACGAAAAGCACGATCTATCTACAATCAAGGACTCTACAGTGAGCTCAAAGAACTGTAACAAAAACTCTTCAGATATTGCCTCAAACTTTTACACATTATTTCTTCCGCTCTTTTCTGTCCCTATCTGCATGTGTGTATCGTGTATGCATGCTAATGTGGGCACTTTGTTTATCTGTAGGCATTAACCAAATTGGAGTTTAAGTTTAAATTGAATAAAATTTCATTTTTCTTCCTTAAACCTAAGAACGCCTGTATGTGCTGATTTCATTGCCTTATAATTGGAAAGCGGTGAACAGGGATTCACCAAGGAGCAGCTAAAAACACGGTGTGTTTAAAATTAAACCCTTTTACAGTAAGACCAGGTGAAGACCTCTTTCTCACTTGGTCGTAACACCTGCCAGAAACCCCTGTTGCCATGTTTCTCCTGGAAAGCCTGCCAAACTGATCCTCAGTGTCACCCGAAAATAATTGTTCTGGGAAGATGCCAGTGATAGCCATCTACACGTATCTGGGATGCCAAACGAAAAAGGGACAACCAACATCATTCCACATCTCTTTTGTCTTCAAGAATTAACAAGTATTTGGCCAAAGTATTCTTTTTTGTCTTTTTTTTGTAACAGAGAAAATCTCTATTTTTCAATTAACCGGTATGTGTATGTGTGTGTGTGTGTGTGTGTGTGTGTGTGTGTGTGTGTGTGTGTGTGTGTGAGGGGCTCAGGTAAAAAGGGAACTTTCATATTTAAATCTGTGTGTTAATGCTTTGCTTCAGTACCGGTTAAGTTTTGCTTTATAATAAACGGATAGTTTTGTTGTTTGTTAAAGAAAGCTGGTTGGTGTATTTTATTCTGGCATAAAGAGTAGAGTATATGATTGACCACATCGGTAACTAGGTAAACATTTAAATATATGATGTGACCTGTGAGGAAGTGGAACTAGAAAAGACAGTGCACTCCTCTCACTTCATTCATAACAACCCAATGTCATGGGTAGCGCCTTGTAGTCCCCCGCAGTTCTCCTCTGGTCTCCTGCTGTCCAGGAAGTTGCATCTGCCACAGCTTATCCTGCCTGCTCTGTCCAAAGTCAGATGCTTCCATTTGAACTCCCTTAGTTTGGCTTTGTGCATTCACCAGGCCTTCCTCTGTCAATCCCATCTGGTCAAGTGATACCAGTGGCCTCTTGTCTCTCTCCGATTCCCACTACTCATCAGTAAGAAAAACAAGTCGCACAGCTCCAGCAATGCCTACTGTATGGCAGTTTTAAAGCAGCTGTGCTTTACGTTGTGCCTCTGAATTGTTTTACTCTGCCCTTCCCATAGGCCTCATGGGCCTCTGCAGTGTTCACAACTTGAACACCCTGTCATGTTCCCCACATGACATCCTCCACATTCCCAGCCTTTGAAAATTAAAAACTGCTGCTGACAAGCCTGTTAATGAGCTCTTCAATGAGCTCAACAGGCAGTTAACTGGAGGCTTGTGCCCTACCTGTTCCTTCCCGGCATCCCTGTAAAAATGGTGTCATGTTCTGGAGGTGACAGATCCCAGTGCCGACCTCCGAGAACGCAATTTTTAAATTGCACTCACCTCCATAGCTGCACTCAGTGGCCTTTAAAACTCCATCTCAGAAATCTAATGCAGTTTTGTCAAGTAGGCACAATCTCAGAGTTGAGGCCTTCACTTAAGTCTTGGATGCTGGAGAATTTCTGCTTCTTTTGACAAATTCTATTTATGCTAGAGACTTATACCTTGGGAGCTGTAATTTTCACTTCACTTCTGCAGAACTACAATAATCATAGTTTATCATGATAAGCCATGTCACACAATTGCAGGCAGAAAATTTACAAGTAGCAAGCTGTGGGGCGCAGGTGGCTAAAAAACCACAATGAAACAATTCATTTTATTCAGTTCAGTAAAAATTCTGCGCTATGTTTGGGATGGTCACTGAGGGGGTTTAATGTTTCAGGCTGGGTCAAAGGGGAATGTTTATGAGGCTGTGTTCAGACATTGGAGCTAGAGTTGGTGGGCCTGGAGCACAGAGATTAATAGGCTGTTCAGTGTGCTGGTCACTGGAGATTGACCATGAGACCATGAAAAGAGGATGCTTTTCATAAATCATATAAATAAGTGATAAAACACGTTTGAGGAGGGAGGGAGGGAAAATTAAACAGATAAATAGAAATGCTTGCATTTAAAGCGAGAATCACAACTCCATCACAGGAAGCAAAGAAATTGAATGTAAATAACTGTGAATGAAGGAGGATAAACTTCTGATTGACCACCGTAACCTCGGTGAAGAATTGCAAAAACACTGGTAAAACAATGCAATTACTCTTCATGTCTTATCTCAGGGGTTTCCTCGAATTCTCCAGAGAATTGGGGAGGTTTCTTGGGAGAGAGGAAATAACAAAGTTACTTGTATCTTAATCAAGTTTTACAAAGTGGTATGTAAATCATAGTATCTAGAAACTTACAGCACAGAAGGAGGCCATTCAGTTGTGCCTGTACTGGATTTTTGAAAGAGCAGTCGGGCTTAGACCCACATCTCTGATTTTTGTCCATCACCCTGTAAATTCCTCATCCTCAAATACCTGTTCAACTTCCTTTTAAAATTATCGATAGTTTCAGTTTCCACTACCTTTTTTGGGTAGAATGTTCCAGATCCCGACACTCAGTGAAAATATTTCTCCTCATCTCCTCTCTAAAATCTTTCTTCGATGATTTTGAGTCCATGACTTCTATTTATTAACCCACTTGCCAAAAGCAATATTTTTTCTTTATGTACTCTATCAAAACCACTCATCATCTTGAAAACTTCAATTAGGACACCTCTTAACTTTCCCTGTTCCAAGAAGAACAGTCATAACTTTTCCAACCTCTCCTCATAACTCAAGTCCCTCATCCCTGGCGACATCCTGGTAAACCTCCTCTGTACCCTTTCTAAGGCCTTTACATCTTTCCTAAATTATCTACAATACTCCAGCTGAGGCTTAAACAGTGATTTATAACATTCTCTCATAGTCTCTGATTTTATATTGTATTCCTCTGTTTATAAACCCAAGCAACCCATATGCTTTTTTAACCACTTTATCAACTTGCCCTGCCACCTTTAAGGACTTGAGTATATGGACACCAAGGTCTTTCTGCTCATCTATGCTTTTCAAAATCATGCCATTTACAATATACTGTCTAAGAATGATGTCCCTTTAAGATCTCAGTATGCTAATGAGCTAAGTACCAGGACATAGTCATGTGACTTGAAGCCAGCAACTGTATCACCCAGAGTAATGTTCTGTAAATAGTTAGCTCTGTACTGTATAATAGTTAGCTATAATAAACCTATTTGAGATCTTCAACATAACAGGACTCCACGCATCTCATGTATGTTGCATCAGACAACATAAAAGAACTCATTACGCTGTCTTTCCATATTAGTCCTCCCAAAGTGCATCACTTCACACTTCTCCATATTGAAATCCATTTATGCCAGAGGGTTGTGGATGCTCTATTGTTGAATGTATTTAAGGCTGGGATAAACAAATTTTTGGTCTCTCAGGGAATCAAGGGGTATGGCGAGCAGGCGGGAAAGTGGAGTTGAATTCTAAGATCAGCCATGATCGTTTTGAATTGCGGAGCAGGCTCATTGGTCCATATGGTCTATTCCTGCTTCTAGTTCTTGTGTTCTTGTTCTTGTGCCCTGCTTCTGCCCATTTCACCATCCTGTCTATACCATCCTGAGTCTATAACTATCCTCACGACTATCTACTACTTTGCTAAGTTTTGTATTATCTGCAAACTTTATAATGCTGCTCCCTACCTGAGTTTAGGTCATTTTTAAACATTGCAAAGATTATAGACCCAAAACTGATCCTTGGGGAACACCATTGGAAATCACCTTCCAGCTTGAAATATGTCCAGTCACCACCACCCTTTGCTTCTTGTCACTGAAGCAATTTTGTATCCATATCTTGACTTTCCCCTTAATTCCATGGACTTCCATCTTCTTAATGAGCCTTCTGTCTGGCACCTTGTTGAATGTCTTCCTAAAGTTCATATGTACATCTGCTGTAATACCTTGTTCAACTTTCTCTGCTATCTCATCAAAGAATTCAATCAAGTTAGTCAGACATGATTTGCCTGTGACAAATCTGTGTTGGCTGTCCATTATTAACCCATGCCTTTCCAAATGAAAGTTTATTTTGTCCTTGATAATGGTTTCCAATAACTTTCTCACCAGCGATGCCAGGCTGACCGGCCTGTATTTTGCTAATTTATCCCTCTCCCCTTTCTTGAATAGTGGTATAACATTTGGAATACTCCATTCCTCTGGCACTAACTCCTGTATCCAATGAAGATCAAAAGACTGTGACTAATGCCTCTGCTATTTTACCTTTGCTTCTTTCAGCAACTAGGATGAATTCCATCTGGGCCAGGTGACTTAGCAACTTTCAGTAATGATAATCTTTTTAGTACATCTTCTCTATCTATTAGTATCCTATCCATAACTTACCCTCCTCTTTCAGTGTAATCTTCACATCATCTGCTTACTTTGTGAAGACAGATGCAAAGTACTCATTTAGGTCTTTAACCATGTCTTCTGCCTCTACATCAAGATTTCCCTTTCGGTCCCAACATTTTCAGAGCAAAATGCATGCACTTTAAATGTTTATAAGATGCTCTAGGAGTCAATTTAACATTGCCTACTAATCTTTTCTCATAACCGATCTTTGCCTCCTGAATTAACTTTTTAAATTTCTTCCTGTACTTTCCATGACCTTCCTGACTATTAAATGAACTTTGTTCCTGACATTTGTTATAAGCCTACTTTTCCTGTTTTATTTTTACTTTTATTTACTTTGTCATCCAGGATGCATTAGTTTTGGATGCTCTACCTTTTCTCTTTAAAGGACCATGCCGTTTGCAGCTGAACCATCTCTTCCCTGAATGCTCTCCATTAGTCCGTTCCTATTTTACTTTACAGTTGCCTTTTCCAATTTACCTGTGCTAGGTCCCTTCTTAAATCACTGAAATTAGCTCTTCCTCGGTTGAGCATTTTCACCTTTGATATTTTCTGGTCTCTTTTCATACTTTAAACCGAATTATGTTGTGGTCACTGTTAGCTAGATGATCTCCTACTGTACCATATTCCACTTGCCCTACTTCATTTCCCAGAACCAGATCCAAAACTGCTTCCTTCCTTGTTGTACTGCAGACATTTTGATCAAGAAATTTCTCCTATATACATATCAAAAAATTCAACTCTTTCCCTATCCTTAGCACTATGTTTTTTCCCAGTCTATATTAGGGTAATTAAAGTCTCCTAATTTTATTACTCTATTTTCATACATGCCTTTGAAATTTGTTGACAAATTTGCTCAACTTTATCCTTGTCACTGTTTAGAGCTCCATAAAATCTCCCAACAATGTAACAGCACCTGCTCTGTTCCTCAACTGAAGCCAAATTGATTCAGTCCTAGAACCCAGTTGTGAATGGTGGTGGACAATTAAACAACTGACAGGAGGAGGAGGCTCCACAAATATCTCCATCCTCAATGATGGAGAAGCCCAGAACATCAGTTCAAAATACAAGGCTGAAGCATTTGCATCCATCTTCAGCCAGAAGTGCCAAGTGGATGATCCATCTCAGCCTCCTCCTAAGGTCCCCAGCATCACAGCTCCAGTCTTCGGCCAATCCGATTCACTCCACGTGATATCAAAAAATGATTGAAGGCACTGAATACTGCAAAGGCTATGCAAATACAACCCAGCCAAGTACCGCCCTATCAGTCTACTCCCGTCCATCAGCAAAGTGATGGAAGGGGTCGTTAACAGTGCTATCAAGCAGCACTTGCTCAGCAATAACCTGTTCACTGATGCTCAGTTTGGGTTCCGCCAGGGACACTCAGCTCCTGACCTCATTACAGCCTTGGTCCAAACATGGAAAAAAGAGCTGAACTCCAGAGGTGAGGTGGAGTCATTGAGAATCAGGGGGAAAACTCTCTGTTGGTTGGAGTCATACCTAGCACAAAGGATGATGGTTGTGTTTGTTGGAGGTGAATCATCTCAGTCCCAGGACATCACTGTAGGAATTCCTCAGGGTAGTGTCCTTGGCCCAACCATATTCAGCTGCTTCATCAATGAACTTCCCTCCATCATAAGGTCAGAAGTGGGGATGTTTGCTGACGGTTGCACAATGTTCAACACCATTCGCGACTCCTCAGATACTGAAGCAGCCCATGTCCATATGTAACAAGACCTGTTCAACATCCAGGCTTGGGCTGATAAGTGACAAGTGTTACGACCGAGATGGGAGGAGTGCAATGTTTATTCTAGTTCCACTTCTCCACGGGTCACAATGTATATTTAAATTTTTTCCCACTGACCAACATGGTCAATCATAGACTCTATTTTTATCTCAGAATCCTGGTGGACAGGCACTGGAGAGACAGGAGGTGAGTTACTTGCTGCAAAATTCCCAGAGTCTGACCTGCTCTTGTAGCCACAGCATTTATGTGGCTGGTCCAGTTCAGTTTCTGGTCAATGGTAATCCCCAGGATGTTGATAGTGGGGGTTTCAGCGATGGCAATGCCACTGAACATCAAAGGGAGAAGGTTAGATTCTCTCTTGTTTTGAGATGGTCATTGCCTGGCACTTGTGGGCAAAAATGTGACTTGTGTTATGAAAGTGCTTCTATTTTTTGTAAAATATGTTTTCAGGACTTATAGTTGAATTATGGACATTGATTCATCTGGAAGTTTGAAGAGAAGCTGAACTTTGTGTCTTTTTAAAAGAGGTCACCAGAAGGATTCCTGGACTTGGCTTGTAAACAAGCACTTACTGGAAGGCACATGTTTTCAGATAAAATACCAGCAGGGAGCTGGTTGTTTTGAGTTGAGGAGATGTTTACAAAGAAATGACAAGTCAAGATTTATAGAGATCAGGAGGCTTGACTTCTGGAATGTTTTTGGTTTCACTTTGAATTGTTAAAAAAGACAGTTGGTTTTTGCCTGTCAAGAAAAATTTGGCTCATCTCTCTTTTGGAAAGAAACACTGCGTGTGCAGTGTGTCAGTCTCCTCTTTCCTCCTGTATTTGAAGAAACCCTGCGCATTGAATGTGTGGGTACTGAAACCCCTGTTGCCGCGTTTCTGCTGTAAGGCCTGTCTGAAGCCTCTGTAGCTGCATTTCTTGGAGCCTACCCAAACTGATCTTCAACATCGCCTGGAAAAAACTATTCAAGGAAGATCCCAGCGACAGCCGTCTATAGGCATTTGGGACGCCAAACCAAAACAAAGGATATCCTTCCCTATCTTCTCTTATTTTCTTGAAGAATGAGCAAGTACTCAGCCAAAGTGTTTTGTTTGTCTTTTTTTTGTAACAGAGCTCTAAAGCAAAATTCCCTTTTATTTTTCCAGTTAACCGATACATGTATGTGTGTGCTTGTGATTGTGAGGGGCTCGGGTAAAAAGGGGACTGTCATACTTCAATCTGTGTATTTATGCTTTGTTTCATTACTGGTTAAGACTTGTTTTATAATAAACTGATAATTTTGTTGTTTATTAAAGAAACCTGGTTGGAATATTGCACAATGTTCAGCACCATTCGTGACTCCTCAGATACTGAAGCAGTCCGTGTAAAAATGCAGCAAGACCTGGACAATAGCCAGGCTTGGGCTGATAAGTGGCAAGTAACATTCGTGGCACACAAATGCCAGGCAATGACTATCTCCAACAAGAGAGAATCTAACAATCTCCCCTTGACATTCAATGGCATTATGATTGCTGAATCCTCCACTATCAACATCCTAGGGGTTACCATTGACCAGAAACTGAACTGGAGTAGTCAAAGAAATACCATGGCTACAAGAGCAGGTCAGAGGCAAGGAATCCTGCGGCGAGTAACTCACCTCCTGACTCGCCTAAGCCTGTCCACCATCTACAAGGCACAAGTCAGGAGTGTGATGGAATACTCTCCACTTGCCTGAATGGGTGCAGCTCCAACAACACTTATGAAGCTCGACACCATCCAGAACAAAGCAGCCCCCTTGATTGGAACCCCATCCACCACCTTCAACATTCACTCCCTCCATCACCGACGCACTGTGGCAGCAATTTGTACCATCTACAAGATGCACTGCAGCAACACACCAAGGCTCCTTAGACAGCACCTTCCAAACCTGAAACCTCTACCAACTAGAAGGACAAGGGCAGCAGATGCAAGGGAACACCACCACCTGAAAGTTCCCCTCCAAGTCACACACCATCCTGGCTTGGAACTATATCACTATTCCTTTTCTGTCGCTGGGTCAAATTCCTGGAACTCCTTTCCTAACAGCACTATGGGTGTACCTACCCACCCAAGGACTGCAGCAGTTCAAAAAGGCAGCTCACCACCACCTTCTCAATGGCAATTAAGGATGGGCAATAAATGCTGGCCTAGCCAACGATGCCCACATCCCCCGAACGAAAAAAAAACATTAAGACAATACTTTCTAATTATAACTGTAATATCATCTTTAATCAATACTGCCAAGTCCGCTCCTTCTCTATCATTCCTGAATATTGGTAACCAGGAATAAATTATAACATATTGGGCCAATTTCCCTGAATTTTGCCTCTGGGAAACGCTCATTCCCCAGGTGTAAAGTCAGGAAAAGGGGTGCAAAGACCATGGTTACGCCAGGCCATTGCCATTTTATATTGCCCTGGGATTTTTGGGGCTTCTCAAGAGGAGAATGTAATTGAAGCAATATGGGAGGAGGTGTTCCTAGTCACCTGTTTCACTTTTCTCCTCATCTGGCCATTTAATGTCCTAGTGGATGAGGACCGAAAGAAATATTGTGTTGGACTGCCAAGGTACTGAGGGACTATGGGGTCTGAGGGGCAAACTAAAGATATTTGCAGTAAAGTGTGTTTCCTTATTTCCCATCCAAAGATAGTTGTCAAAGCATGGGACATTCAAGGATGATTTTCAGGTCTTGGGCCCTTTGGAAGCTATTCTCTAACGGGTCTATGGCAGTAATGCAGCTGCAGTAATAAAAACTAGAAATGCTGGAAATACTCAGCAGGTGTGGCAGCATCTGTGGAGAGAGAAGCAGAGTTAACGTTTCAGGTCAGTGACCCTTCATCAGAACAGCTGCAGGCCTGAGAGACAAGTTTCTTAGTTATCTTCTTAGTTTGTTACCACAATGATCCATTGCATTTCATTTAGCTGGACAAGTTCAAGGGTGGTCTTGAAGTCAATCAAGATTATAGAGTGTGAATGGGGGGGTGCTCTGCAATGGTGTTCTGTGAATAGGAAAAGGAGTGGAAGAGCTATAGTAACAGGGGATTCTAGCGTAAGGGGTACAGATAGGCATTTCTGTGGCCGCAAACGTGACTCCAGGATGACATGTTGCCTCCCTGGTGCTAGGGTCAAGGATGTCACGGAGCGGCTGCAAGACATTCTGAAGGGGGAGGGTGAGCAGTCAGAGGTCGTAGTACACATTGGTACCAACGACATAGGAAGAAAGAGGGATGAGATCCTGCAACAAGAATTTAGGGAGCTAGGTATCAGATTAAAAAGCAGGACCTCAAAGGTTGTAGTCCCTGGATTACTCCCGGTGCCACGTGCTAGTGAGTATAGGAATAGGAGGTAAGAGCAGATGAATACATGGTTGAAGAGATGATCCAGGAGGGAGGGCTTTAATTTCCTGGATCACTGGGTCTGTTTCCGGCCAAGGTGGGACCTGTACAAGTTGGACGGGTTGCACCTGAACCAGAATGGAACCAACATCCTTGCTGGGAGGTTTGCTAGTGCTGTTTGGGGGGCGGGGGGGGGGGGGGGGTTTAAACTAATTTGGTAGGGGGATGGGATACAGAGTGGGGGTACAGCAGGGGGTGATGTACAGTCAAATATAGAAGAGAAACTGAGTCACTCTGGAAGGCAGAGCAAATATAGACCTGTTAAGGCACTAGTGAAAAATGCAAGGCTGGATTGCATCTACTTTAATGCAAGGAGTCTTAGTAGTAAGGCAGCTGAATTGAGGGTGTTGATTAACACATGGGATTATGATATTATTGCTATCACAGAGACATGGTTGAGCGAGGGGCAGGACTGGCAGCTCAATATTCCAGGGTATAGAATCTTCAGGCGTGACAGGGGAGGGGATAAAAGATGAGGTGGCATTGCACTGTTGGTCAAGGAGTCAATTATTGCAGTAAGGACGGATGATATCTTGGAAGGTTCCTCCAATAAAGCCATATGGGTAGAACGTAAAACAAAAAAGGGGGCAATCATTTGGCTGGGTGTGTACTACAGGCCTCCAAACAGTCAGGAAGAGATCGAGGAGCAGATATGTGGGCAAATCTTAGAGAGGTGTAAAAATAATAGGGTAATAATAGTAGGAGACTTCATCTTCCCTAATATCAACTGGGATAGTCTTAGTGCAAAAGGCGTAAAGGGGGCGGAATTCTTAAAAAGCATACAGAAGAGCTTTTTGAGCCAGTATGTAGAAAGTCCTACAAGAGAAGGGGCAGTACTTGACCTAATCCAAGGGAATGAAGCAGGATAAGTGGTACAAGTGTCAGTGGGGGAGCATTTCGGGGATAGTGACCATAATCCTGTAAGATTTAAGGTAGTTATGGAAGAAGGACAAAGATGGGCTGGAAATAAAGGTAATGAATTGGGGGCAGGCCAATTTCAATATGATAAAACAGGATCTGGCCAAAGTGGACTGGGAGCAACTACTTGTAGGAAAGTCTACATCAGACCAGTGGAAGTCATTCAAAGAGGAAATAGTGAGAGTTCGGAGCCAACATGTACCCATTAAGGTGAAGGGTAGGACCAACAAGTCCAGGGAACCCTGGATGTCAAGGAATATAGAGGATTGGATCAGGAAAAAAAGGAGGCTTAGGCAGATTCAGAGCGCTGAAAACAATGGGGGCACTAGAGGAGAATAGAAAGTGTCAGGGGGTACTTAAAAAAGTAATTAGGAGAGCGAAGAGGGGACATGAAAAAACACTGGCAGGCAAGATAAAGGAAAATCCTAAGGCATTTTAGAAGTATATTAAGGGCAAGAGGATAAGCAGGGAAAGAGTAGGGCCCATTAGGGACCAACGTGGCAATCTGTGTGTGGAGCCGGAGGACATAGGTGAGGTTTTAAATGATTACTTTTCATCTGTGTTCACTATGGAGAATGACGATGTAGGTGTAGAGATCAGGGAGGGGGATTGTGATATACTTGAATATATTAGCATTGAAAGGGAGGAAATATTAGCTGTTTTAGTGGGCTTAAAAGTGGATAAATCCCCAGGGCTGGATGAGATGTATCCTAGGCTGTTATGTGAGGCAAGGGAGGAGATTGCAGGGGCTCTGACACAAATATTCAAATCCTCTCTGGTCACAGGAGAGGTACCAGAGGACTGGAGGATAGCAAATGTGGTACCATTATTAAAGAAGGGTAGCAGAGATAAACCAGGTAATTACAGGCTGGTGATTCTAACATCAGTGGTTGGGAAACTATTGGAAAAAGTTCTGAGGGACAGGATTAATCTCCACTTGGAGAGGCAGGGATTAATCAGGGAAAGTCAGGATGACTTTGTCAGGGGGAGATCGTGTCTAACTAACTTGACTGAATTTTTCAAGGCGGTGACTAGATGTGTAGCTGAGGGTAAAGCAACTGATGTAGTCCACATGGACTTCAGTCAGGCTTTTGATAAGGTCCGACATGGGAGATTGGTTAAGAAGGTAAAAGCCCATGGGATCCAGGGCAATTTGGCAAATTGGATTCAAAATTGGCTTAGTGGCAGGAGGCAGAGAGTAATGGTCGAGGGCTGTTTTTGCGTTTGGAAATCTGTGATCAGTGGTGTACCGCGGGGATCGGTGCTGGTACCCTTGCTGTTTGTGGTGTACATTAATGATTTAGATGTGAATATCGGAGGTATGATCAGTAAGCTCACAGATGACACGAAAATTGGTGGTGTCGTAAATAGTGAGGAGGAAAGCCTTAGATTACAGGATGATACAGATGGGCTGGTCAGATGGGCGGAGCCGTGGCAAATGGAATTTAATCCTGAGAAGTGTGAGGTGATGCATTTTGGGAGGACTAACAAGGCAAGGGAATATAAAATGGATGGTAGGACCCTAGGAATTGCAGAAGGTCAGGGGGACCTTGGTGTACTTGTCCATAGATCACTGAAGGCAGCAGCACAGGTAGATAAGGTGGTTCGGATGCATATGGGATACTTGGCTCTATTAGCCGAAGCATAGAATATAAGAGGAGAGAGGTTATGATAGAGCTGTATAAAATGCTAGATAGGCCACAGCTGGAGTACTGTGTACAGTATTGGGCACGACACTATAGGAAGGATGTGATTGCACTGGAGAGGGTGCAGAGGAGATTCACCAGGAGGTTGCCTGGGCTGGAGCATTTCAGCTAGGAAGAGAGACTGAAAAGGCTAGGGTTGTTTTCCTTAGAGCAGAGAAGGCTGAGGTGGGACCTGATTGAGGTATACAAAATTATGAGGGGCATTGATAGGTTAGATAGAAGAAACGTTTTCCCTTTGTGGAGGGGTCAATAACCAGGGGGCATAGATTTAAGGTAAGGGGCAGGAGGTTTAGAGGGGATTTGAGGAAAAATTTTTTACCCACAGGGTGGTTGGAATCCGGAATGCACTGCCTGAAGAGGTGGTTGAGGCAGGAACCCTCAGAACATTTAAATATTTGAATGAGCACTTGAAATGCCATAGCATACAAGGCTACAGGCCAAGTGCTGGAAAATGGGATTAGAATAGTTAGGTGCTTGATGGCTGGCACAGACACGATGGGCCGAATGGCCTGTTTCTGTGCTGTATAACTCTATGACTCTATAGGCAAGCGTATAGGTTGTTTGTGTGTCGGGGGCCATTCGAGGGTATTATAAATGATGTTGTTATGTGCATGATGTCTCACAGAGCTGGAAAAAATGGTGGAACAACATTAACCTTTACTCTTGAACCACATCAGGCATCCAGCCAAGCAAAGATTTACAAAGGTATTTGGCGAGATAGGCTCATCTCTGCATTGGAAGGGAGACGATGGGCCCAGCGCACCTGCCATGGGTCTCATTAACTCTGTGTTTCTGGATCCCCTTGATGTGCTGAGGTGCCTCTAACAAAGGCGGGCCCAAGAGGCAGCTGTGCATCAGCCTGAAGCTCCAAGACATGAACAGCGGCAACTGGCAAGGCCAAGAAGGACCCAAGTACGCCAGAGTGTCTACAGAACTCGTATCACCTACCTGCAGATGTCTGAATGACACTGTCAGTGAAGGCTATGGCTGTCTAAGGAGGCCATCACAGACCTATGTGGCCTTCTGCAGGATGATTTGCGACCAAGGGGATTTGCTGACCATTTTATGCCTGTGGCCCTAAAGATAATCATGGCGCTCAACCTTTATGCATCGGGACCATTCTAGGGATCTGTCGGTGTTACGACCAGGTGAGAAAGGTGTCTCGGGGTCTTTTATTATCTTCAATTGGTCTTATTGTAACAGGGTTTAATTTTAAACATACTATGTTCTGAGCTCCCCCTTTGGTGAATCCTTGTTCACCACTTTCCAATTATAAGGCAAAGAAATGAACATAAACAGGCTTTTTTAGGTTTAAAGAAGAAAAGTGAGAGTTATTAAACCTTAAACTTAAACTCTAATACGGTTAATGCCTACAGATATATGAGAAAAGAGCAGAAGAAAAATAAAATGGAGAGGTTTGAGGCAATATCAGAAGTTTCTTGTTTACAGTGCTTCGAGCTCACTGTAGTCCTTTTGTAAGTAGTCTTGCTTTTCATTGGGGCCCAGTATTCTTCTTAAACCGTGTCTTCAATGGTTTCTGAAGCTGGTGAGAGCGAGATGAGAGCAGACAAGAGAGAGGTCTTTTCCAGTCCCGGAGCAAAGCTTTTCTGAGTTTCAATTCCCTGTTGGATGTTCAAATTCAAAAAACTCCAACAGTCAGTTAGTCATGTGACTAAAACTGGTCTGACCACATCTGATTGTGCATTTGGCCATCTTAGCAGTTAACCTAGAATGCTAGCCTTTCCACCTTCAATGTCTGGTAATCAAAAGTCCATTGTGAATTAAATTGGAGCAGGGAATAGCCCCTTTGTCCTTTGAAGCACTATCTGTTGATATGCCACTGTCTCTCTCCAGCCAAAGTCTTCAATTGATTTTTAAAGCAAGTTCTTTCTTCACCAACAACAGTTTAAAAATCAATGTTCATGTGGCGAAATTAGTTTTCCTCATTCTTGGCAGGTGGGGGGCTTGTCTGACACCAGGGATATTTATGGGGTCTCCCAGGCTGCAGCACACTCATGCATCAAGGAAATGACCAATATCCTGTTCAAGAGGGCCAGCGACTATGTGTGCGACCGGATGGACCTTGACAGTCAGGTCAAGAGGACCATCAGATTTTGAGTGACAGCTGGATTCCCACAGATGCAAGCTGTCATGCTCAGTAAAGACATATCATATTCCTACCTAAAAGATATGAACTTTATACAATGTGGGATCTTTGATATTGACTTTTCCTTTAAAAGTGGACAATATGCTGCAAGATGGCTACTGAAGGTCAGATAACTTGGTCTGTATATTCAAACTATCACACTGTCTCAAAAGGACAAAAAGATACGTTCCAGATTAAGAGATGTTAATTACATCCATCCTGAAACATTCCTCAATTGAATAGGTTCTTCTGAAACAAAGAATGTTTAAAGTAGCCACATCATAACAGTATTATACTCATCCAGAATTCAATGGATGGCCATGGATTCCACATCCTGGTCCATTGTGTGGTCACACCATGGGAGAGGGCCACAAATAAACTAACAAAGACTCAATTTTGATCTTAAAAGACAACCCTTTGAAAAACCTCACAAGAGCTCTGGAAAGATCCAGCCTAAACAAGAAGAAGGGGCGGCACAGTGGCGCAGTGGTTAGCACTGCAGCCTCACAGCTCCAGGGACCCGGGTTCAATTCTGGGTACTGCCTGTGTGGAGTTTGCAAGTTCTCCCGGTGACTGCGTGGGTTTTCGCCAGGTGCTCCGGTTTCCTCCCACCGCCAAAGACTTGCAGGTGATAGGTAAATTGGCCATTGCAAATTGCCCGTAGTGTAGGTAGGTGGTAGGGAATATGGGATTACTGTAGGGTTAGTATAAATGGGTGGTTCTTGGTCGATACAGACTCGGTGGGCTGAAGGGCCTGTTTCAGTGCTGTATCTCTAAAAAAATAAATAAGAAGCCTGCTGCTGATTCTACACTTTAACTTGATGCAGCAGAGAACTGAAAGTGACCACCACCTTCAGACTGAAATCTTAACCACCAGAAATCTACAAAACCTCAACAAATTCAAGACAATACAAACCACCCAGACATGCACATTTAAAAGAGACTGTTCTACATAGAAGATTCAACAGGTTTACCATAAACCACAAACACTTAGCACACCTTGAACTCTTACCTTCTATCTATCTTCTCTTGAGAGTGAATGTGAGAGTGAATGAGTGCATGACTGGTGTTGCGAACATTTTGGGGAATGAATATTGTTCGATAAATGGTTAATCACAAGAACACAAGAAATAGGAGCAGAAGTAGACCATATGGCCCATCGAGCCTGCTTCACCATTTAATACGATCATGGCTGATCTTAGGCTTCAATTCCACTTTCCTGCCCGCTCCCCAATCCCTTGATTCCGAAAATTCAGACACAATGGGCTATTTCTGTGCTGTATAACTCTTTGACTCTATGACTGTATTCCCTGCGAGACCAAAAATCTATCTATCCCAGCCTTAAATGTATTCAATGATGGAGCATCCACAACCCTCTGGGGTAGAGAATTCCAAAGATTCACAACCATTTGAGTGAAGTAATTTCTCCTCATCTCAGTCCTGAATGATTGGCCCCTTATCCAGAGACTGTATCCCCGTGTTCTAGATTCCCTGACCAGTGGGAACAATCTCTCAGCTTCTACCCTATCAAGCCCTTTCAGAATCTTGTATGTCTCAATTAGATCGCCTCTCATTCTTCCAAACTCCAGAGAATATAGGCCCAATTTACTCAGCCTAAATGTGGAGACCAAAACTGCACACAGTATTCCAGGTGCGGTCTCACCAAAGCCCTGTACAATTTTAGTAAGACTTTGTTATTCCTATACTCCAATTCCCTTGCAATAAAGGCCAAAATGCCACGTGCCTTTCTAATAGCCTGCTGCACCTGCATGTTAACTTTATGTGTTCCTTGTACGAATATCACCAAGTCTCTCTGAACGTCAACACTTATCAGTTTCACACTTTTTAATAAATATTCTGCTTTTCAATTTTTATGACCAACATGATACACCATTTGCTATCTTATTGCCCACACATTTAACCTGTCTATATCTCTTTATAGCCTCTCTACATCCTGATGTTAGGCTAACTGGTCTGTAGTTTCTTGTTTTCTCTCTACATCCTTTCTTGTAAAGCAACATAACATTTGCCAACTTCCAATTTGATGGGACCATTTCTGAATCTAAGAAAATCTGCTGTTTTAAACCTACAAGGAAACCTATCACTAGCTGTTTATTTGGCAAGTAAAAAACCCAGGGTCTAACTCATCATTTTAAACAAAACACAATTGCAGTCAGTTGGGAGGTGAAAAGTGGAAACCACCCACACCCCTTACCACCTGTTTGTAACAAAGGTCTCATTGATTGCACGCATTTGGCCATCAAGGCTCCCATGGACCAACCAGCTACCTTCATCAACAGGAAGGGCTTCCATTCAATCAATGTTCAACTGGTCTGTGACCACCGAAAGCATTTCCTACAAATGAGTGCCTGCTTCCCTACATACTTCAACAATCACAGGTGCCACAGCTTTGCACTCCTGCCACTCAACTTTGGGGTGGATTCTTGGGGACAAGGGCTACCTATTGGAGGCATGAGGCTTGATTTTAAAGCCCCTCCGCCGTCAGGAACGTTGGCTGTGGGGGCAGTGGGGGGGTGCAATGAAGATCAGTGTGGTCGAGGTCTGCCATCGACCCTGAAGGCAACAGACCCATGCCGATCTCAATGGCGGTGGCGAGGCCTCGTGGCAGCTGCCTCGCTGCTCGGCGACAGGACCCCCATTTAAATATGTAAACTAATTTACATAGCTGATTTAGTGAGGGTCTCGTCGCCTTCTTAATCGCTGCACCAATCTTCATTCAGGTGACTGACAATGCCATACCTTCGAGTCCCCGTTCGGGGAAACATAGTGCGACACCTGTGGGGAGGGAGTGGAGGATTTTTTTATCTGTGAGGGAGGGGGGGATGGGGGTGACATTGCTGCGGATTGGTGGGGGGGGGGGGGTGGTGATGGGAAGGGGTAAACGGAAAAGGTGTGGAACTTGGTGGGGGGAATGGGTAGCGGGAAAGGTCAAAATCTTAATAAATAAATTCCAGGGGGGAAAAGGGCAGGAAAGTTTTGAAATGCCATTTGGGGAGAGGGGGGTGGGGGTGGTGGGAAAATGAATTTAATGGTAATTTAATTCTGTTTTTTGGTAACTGAGCTGACCTGGCCCTTTAATTTTTAAATCTCCATTGAAGGCTAACATATGAACATTGGAACTTATGAACAATGAATTTGGAGCAGGAGTAGGTCAGTCGGCCCCTCAAGCCTGCTCCACCATTCTATAAATTCATGGCTGAACTTATTAATCCACATTTCCACCTACCCCAATAACCTTTCACTCCTTTGCTTATCAAGAATCTATCTACCTCTGCCTTAAAAATATTCAAAGTCTTTGTTTCCACCGCCATTTGAGGAAGAGAATTCCAAAGGCTCACGACCCTCCGAGAGAAACAATTTCTCCTGATCTCTGTCTTAAATGGGCGACCCCTTATTTTTAAACAGTGACCCCTAGTTCTAGATTCTCCCACAAGGGGAAACATCCTTTCCACATCCACATTGTCAAGACCCCTCAGGATTTTATATGTTTCAATCAAGTCGCCTCTTATTCTTCTAAATTCCAACGGATAAAAGCCTACCCTGTCCAATCATTGCTCATAAGACAGCCCACCCATTCCAGGTATTAGTCTGGTAAACTTTCTCTGTACTGCATCCAATGCATTTACATCCTTCATATTGAAGAACCTCTCCTTCAACTCCACTCACTTCCTTCAAGTAAACGGTGTTGCTATGGGTACCCGCATGGGTCCTAGTTATGCCTGTTTTTTTATGGGATATGTCGAACATTCCTTGTTCCAGTCCTACTCAGGCCCCCTCCCCCAACTTTTTTTACGGTACATTGATGACTGTAATGGTGCCGTTTCCTGCTCCCGCAACGAACTGGAAAACTTTATCAACTTTGCTTCAAATTTCCACCCTTCTCTCACCATTACATGGCCCATCTCCGACACTTCCCTTCCCTTCCTCGACTTCTCTATCTCTGGGGATAGGCTGTCTACTAATATCCATTATAAGCCCACCAACTCCCACAGCTACCTCGACTACACTTCTTCACACCCTGCCTCCTGTAAGGACTCCATTCCATTCTCCCAGTTTCTCCGTCTCTGACACATCTGCTCTGATGATGCTACCTTCCATGACGGTGCTTCTGATATGTCTTCCTTTTTCCTCAACTGAGGATTCCCCCCCACTGTGGTTGACAGGGCCCTCAACCGTATCCGGCCCATTTCCCGCACCTCTACCCTCACCCCTTCCCCTCCCTCCCAGAACGGTGACAGGGTTCCCTTTGTCCTCACTTTCCACCCCATCAGCCTCCATATCCAAAGGATCATACTCCACCATTTCCACCACCTCCAGCGTGATGCCACTACCAAATGCATCTTCCCCTCCCTTCCCTTGTCAGCATTACGAAGGGATCGTTCCCTCCGTGACACCCTGGTCCACAACTCCATTACCCCACCACCTCGTCCCCTTCCCGAGGCGCCTTCCCCTGCAATCGCAGGAGGTGTAATACCTGGCCATTTACCTCCTCTCTCCTCACTATCCCAGGCCCCAAACACTCCTTTCAGGTGAAGCAGCGATTTACTTGTACTTCTTTCAATGTAGTATACTGTATTTGCTGCTCACAATATGGTCTCCTCTACATTGGGGAGACCAGACGCAGACTGGGTTATCACTTTGTGGAACACCTCCGCTCAGTCCGCAAGCATGACCCCGAACTTCCATTTGCTGGCCATTTCAGCACTCCCCCCTGCTCTCACGCTCACATCTCTGTCCTGGGATTTCTGCAGTGTTCCAGTGAACATCAACGCAAGCTCGAGGAACAGCATCTCATTTACCGATTAGGCACACTACAGCCTGCCAGACTGAACATTGAGTTCAATAATTTCAGAGCATGACGGGCCCCCCATTTTACTTGTATTTTTAGTTGTTTTTTTCTTTTTCCTTTTTTTAATATATTTTTTGTGTTTGTTTTATTTTATTTCATCTTAGTTTGTTCAGTTTGCTTACCCACTTTTCTTTCATGTTTGTACTTGCGGCTGTTCAATTTTCAGTCCGTTAACACCCTATCTGTACTAATGCTTTGTCTTTCAACACACCATTAACATATTGTTTGCCTTTGCTCCACGACCTGCTGGTCAGCTATTCTGTGACCTTGTCCTATCTACACCTTCTCCTTTGTTGTCTCTTGCCCCACCCCCACTTTACCTGCTTATAACCTTTTGCATTTCTAATATTTGCCAGTTCTGAAGAAGGGTCACTGACCTGAAACATTAACTCTGCTTCTCTCTCCACAGATGCTGCCAGACCTGGTGAGTATTTCCAGCATTTCTTGTTTTTATTGTACTGTATGCTTTATTGACCACACTTTCAACCTGTTCTGCCACCATCAATGACTTATGCACATATACACCCAGATCCCTCTGCTCCTGCACTCCCTTTAGAGTTGTACCCTTTGTTTTATATTGACTTTCCATGTTCTTCCTAACAAAATGAATCACTTCTCATTTCCTCCCATTGAACTTCATCTGCCACTTGTCCGCCCATTCCACCAGCTTGCCTATGCCCTTTTGCAGTTCGACACTATCCTCCCCAAAGTTCGCAATGCTTCCAAATTTCGTATCATCTGCGAATTTTGAAATTGTGCCCTGTACACCAAGGCCTAAGTCATCAATATATATTAGGAAGAGCCAAGGTTCCAACACCGACCCCTATGGACCTGAAAAGCGAATATAGGGAGTTAGGTTGGAAGCTGAAAGGCAGGACGAGCAGAGTAGTAATCTCAGGATAGTTACCGGTGCCACGTGCTAGTGAGGCTAGAAACAGGGAGCCAGTGCAGCTGAACACATGGCTACAGAACTGGTGGTGGAGGGAGGGATTCAGATATGTGGATCATTGGGATACCTTCTGGGGAAGGTGGGACCTGTACAAGAAGGACGGGTTGCATCTGAACTGGAGGGGCACCAATATCCTGGGCGGGAGGTTTGCTAGAACTCTTCGGGAGGGTTTAAACTAGTTTGGCAGGGGGATGGGAACCGGAGCCACGGATCAGTGGATGGGGTAGCTGTTGAACAGGCAGATACCGAGTGCAGAGAGCCTGTGAGGAAGGTTAGACAGTTGACAGGGCAAAGTTGCAGCCAGTATGATGGGTTGAAGTGTGTCTATTTTAACGCAAGAAGTGTCAGGAATAAGGGTGATGAACTTAGAGCATGGATCAGTACTTGGAGCTACGATGTTGTGGCCATTACGGAGACGTGGATATCACAGGGGCAGGAATGGATGTTGGATGTTCCGGGGTTTCGATGTTTCAAAAGGAATAGGGAGGGAGGTAAAAGAGGTGGGGGAGTGGCATTGTGAATCAGGGATAGTATCACAGCTGCAGAAAGGGAGGTCGTCGAGGAGGGTTTGTCTACTGAGTCATTATGGGTGGAAATCAGAAACAGGAAAGGAGCAGTCACTTTGTTGGGAGTTTTCTATAGACCCCCCAATAGCAACAGAGACATGGAGGAACAGATTGGGAGGCAGATTTTGGAAAGGTGCAGAAGTAACAGGGTTGTTGTCATGGGGGACTTCAACTTCCCTAATATTGATTGGAACCTCCTTAGTGCAAATAATTTGGATGGAGCAGTTTTTGTCAGGTGTGTCCAGGAAGGTTTCCTGACTCAATATGTAGATAGGCCGACTAGAGGGGAGGCGATGTTGGACTTGGTGCTTGGCAACGAACCAGGCCAGGTGGCAGATCTCTCGGTGGGAGAGCATTTCGGTGATAGTGATCACAACTCCCTGACCTTTACTATAGTCATGGAGAGGGACAGGAGCAGGTGGGATGGGAAAATATTTAATTGGGGGAGGGGGAATTACAATGCTATTAGGCAGGAACTGGGGAGCATAAATTGGGAACAGATGTTCTCCGGGAAATGCACGACAGAAATGTGGAGGTTGTTTAGGGAGCACTTGCTGCGACTGCTGGATAGGTTTGTCCCGATGAGGCAGGGAAGGGATGGTAGGGTGAAGGAACCTTGGATGACAAGAGATGTGGAACAGCTAGTCAAGAGGAAGAAGGAAGCTTACTTAAGGTTGAGGAAGCAAGGATCAGACAGGGCTCTAGAGGGTTACAAGGTAGCCAGGAAGGAACTGAAGAATGGACTTAGGAGAGCTAGAAGGGGACATGAAAAAGTCTTGGCGGGTAGGATTAAGGAAAATCCCAAGGCGTTCTACACTTATGTGAGGAACAAGAGGATGGCCAGAGTGAGGGTAGGGCTGATCAGGGATAGTGGAGGGAACTTGTGCCTGGAGTCGGAGGAGGTAGGGGAGGTCCTAAATGAATACTTTGCTTCAGTATTCACTAGTGAGGGGGACCTGGTCGTTTGTGAGGACAGCGTGGAACAGGCTGATATGCTCGAACAGGTTGAGGTTAAGAGGGAGGATGTGCTGGAAATTTTGAATGATATGAGGACAGATAAGTCCCCGGGGCCAGACGGGATATACCCAAGGATATTACGGGAAGAGAGGGAAGAGATTGCTGCGCCTTTGGCGATGATCTTTGCGTCTTCACTGTCCACTGGAGTGGTACCGGATGATTGGAGGGTGGCAAATGTTGTTCCCTTGTTCAAGAAAGGGAATAGGGATAACCCTGGGAATTATAGACCAGTCAGTCTTACGTCGGTAGTGGACAAATTATTGGAGAGGATTCTGAGAGACAGGATTTATGATTATTTGGAAAAGCATGGTTTGATTAGAGACAGTCAGCATGGCTTTGTGAGGGGCAGGTCATGTCTCACAAGCCTTATTGAATTCTTTGAAGATGTGACAAAACACATTGATGAAGGAAGAGCAGTGGATGTGGTGTATATGAATTTTAGCAAGGCGTTTGATAAGGTACCCCATGGTAGGCTCATTCAGAAAGTAAGGAGGCATGGGATTCAGGGAAAGTTGGCTGTCTGGATACAAAATTGGCTGGCCCATAGAAGTCAGAGGGTGGTAGTAGATGGAAAGTATTCAGCATGAAGCTCGGTGACCAGTGGTGTTCCACAAGGATCTGTTCTGGGACCTCAGCTCTTTGTGATTTTTATAAATGACTTGGATGAGGAAGTGGAAGGCTGGGTTAGCAAGTTTGCCGATGACACGAAGGTTGCTGGAGTTGTGGATAGTGTGGAAGGCTGTTGTAGGTTGCAACGGGACATTGACAGGATGCAGAGCTGGGCTGAGAAGTGGCAGATGGAGTTCAACCTGGAAAAGTGTGAAGTGATTCATTTTGGAAGGTCGAATTTGAATGCGGAATACAGGCTTAAAGACAGGATTCTTGGTAGTGTAGAGGAACAGAGGGATCTTGGGGTCCATGTCCATAGATCGCTCAAAGTTGTCACCCAAGTTGATAGGGTTGTTAAGAAGGCGTATGGTGTGTTGGCTTTCATTAACAGGGGGATTGAGTTTAAGAGCCGCGAGGTTATGCTGCAGTTCTATAAGGCCCTGGTTCGACCACACTTGGAATATTGTGTTCAGTTCTGGTCGCCTCATTATAGGAAGGATGTGTAAGCTTTAGACAGGGTGCAGAGGAGATTTACCAGGATGCTGCCTGGACTGGAGGGCATGTCCTACGAAGAAAGATTGAGGGAGCTAGGGCTTTTCTCATTGGAGCCAAGAAGGATGAGAGGTGACTTGATAGAGGGGTACAAGATGATGAGAGGCATAGATAGAGTGGATAGTCAGAGACTTTTTCCCAGGGTGGAAAGGGCTATCACCAGGGGGCATAATTTTAAGGTGATTGGAGGAAGGTTTTGGGAAGATGTCAGAGGTAGGTTCTTTACACAGAGAGTGGTGGGTGCTTGGAATGCGCTGCCAGCGGTGGTAGTAGAAGCAGATACGTTAGGGGCATTTAAGCGACTCTTGGATAGGTACATGGATGATAGTAGAATGAAGGGTAGGTAGTTAGTTTGATCTTAGAGTAGGTTAACGGTTCGGCACAACATCGTGGGCCGAAGGGCCTGTACTGTGCTGTACTATTCTATGTTCTATGTTATATGTTAAACCTTCCTCTAGCCTGAAAATTATCCATTTAGCATTACTCTCTGTTTCCTGTCACTCAGCCAATTCCATATCCATGTTGCTTCTGTCCCTTTTATTCCATGAGCTATAACTTTGCTCACAAGTCTGTTGTGTGGCTCTATCAAATGTTTTTTGGAAGTCCACGTACACCACATCAACTGCATCACCCTCATCAACCCTCTTGGTTACCCCTTCAAAATATTCCAGCAGGTTAGTTAAATTAGGTTGGCAGGGGTTTCTCTGGGGCTGCAGTCACCTGCCATTGCCGACCTGCAAGATACAATGAAACAACAAGTGTGGGTTAGGCTACACATATCCCATTAAAGACAGCATGCCAGAGCTAGTTCTCCATTATTATTGAATTTTTAGCTGATAGGCAATAATCACTCTCTTGCACAGGGACCCCAATCTCCCCATCTGTGAGCAAAGCTATAGCTCATGGAATAAAAGGGACAGTAGCAACATGGATGTGAAATTGGCTGAGTGACAGGAAACAGAGAGTAGTGGTTAATGGATGCTTTTTGGGCTGGAGGAAGGTTTGTAGTGGAGTTCCACAGCGGTCAGCGTTGGGACCTTTGCTCTTCCTGATTTATACCAATGACTTAGACCTTGGTGTTCACGGCACAATTTCAAAATTCGCAGATGATACGAAACTTGAAAGTATTAGAAGCATAGTGTGTCCACCTTGGAAACCCAATAGTTCTAGGGTTTCTTCTTTGGTTTGCCTGAGAGGACGCATTTCTGGCACCCAGCCCCCGGTCCTGGCGCCTCCCTCCTGTTATGGGCCCTCTTCTCCTGCAACAGCAAGGATGTAATAATTATAAATTACCATAATAAGTTATTGATGATGGCAGAACAGGTTGAAAGTGCGGTCAATAAAACATACAGTTTCACCATGACTGTTCAACATGGGCCCCTCGTTAACAACTGGAGGATGTAATGTTTCTCATACTGACTCACCTTGTCATGAGATTTACTTGGGCTGAGGTATAAACGAGGTATACTTGGTCCATGGATACAGTCATACATCTGTCATGAATCTGTTATGACATCCCTTTGGAATGGCAGTGGCACACACATGTATGCCATGTGACACACAGTGTAGTGACACCCAAAGCAATTTTGGAGTGTGGCACTTAGAATCATAGAATGTTTAAGGTGCAGAAAGAGGCCACTTGGCCTATTGTGTCTGTGCCGGCCGAAAAACGATCCACCCACACTAATCCCACCTTCCAGAATTTGGTCCATAGCCCTGCGGATTACGGCACTTGAGGTGGATATCCAGATTCCTGTGAATGAGTCGATGGTTTCTGCCTCAACTACCCTTTCAAGCAGTGAGTTCCAGACCCCCACCACCCTCTGGGTGAAAAAGCTTTTCCTCATCTCCCCTCTAATTTTTCTACCAATCACTTTAAATCTATACCCCCTCGTCACTGACCTCTCCGCTAAGGTGAATAGACCCTTCACCTCCACTCTATCCAGGCCCCCTCAAAATTTTGTACATTTCCATCAGATCTCCCCTCAGCCTTCCATGTTCCAAGGAGAGCAACCCCAGCCTATCCAATCTTTCCTCATAGCTGCATTGTTCCAGTCCTGGCAACATCCTCATAAATCTCCTCTGTACCCTCTCTAGTGCAATTACATCCTTTCTGTAATAAGACAACCAGAACTGCACACAGTACTTAAGTTGTGGCCTAACCAATGATTTATACAGTTTCAGCATAACCTCCCTGCTCTTATATTCTATACCTCGGCTAATAAAGGAAATGATTCCATATACCTTCTTAACCACCTTATCAACCTGTCCTGCTACCTTCAGGCGTCTGTGGACATTCACTCCAAGGTCCCTCACTTCCTCTACACTTCTCAGTATTTTCCCATTACCTTACCTTGGCTGAATGCAGGAGGTCATTGACCCTCTTCCTACACTGTACCCAGTTCAGTCAGATGACCCCACAGCTGCTGACATCTGCAATCTTCATCCAGGCTTGCTTGGTCAGGCGGGAGGACCTCTTCTTTCCATTTCTGGGGAAGAGGACTTTCTGCCTTTTCCTTGCAGCCTGGAGGAGAATCAGCAGGGAGGCATCACTGAAGCATGGGGCCACCCTTGCTCTGAACTCTGACATTCTCAGCAGTCTTCCCAAGGGGGCTGCTTGCTGAGGTTGCAATTGATGTTAATGTACAGACGTTTCTGAAGATTGAACTGCTGTAGAATTCAATGAGTGAATGGAGGGCTGGTAGGCTTTTATAGACAGCGCCAGCACCTGCTCCGAGATCAGTTGATGCCGTGAATGGCATCTCGTTTGCTGTCCCCGTCATGTGTTTGGGGAGACGGGTGCCTCCATTATGTTAAATGGCCGCCTGCTGCATAAATTGTGGCAGCTCAGCCGCTCACATGAGAAGCGGAGCCTTCACCACTTTGGAGCACAGAGATACCCAGTGGGAAAAGTGAAGAAAAGTAAAACTGAAAGGAAATTATAAGCATTAATTATAGCGAGAGAAAAATGGAAATAGTATTGTTAAAATCATAAAAATCAAACTGCTTCTTTCATACAAATGCAATAAGCAAAAAAAAGCAAGAACATTAATCAAGTGTAGAACATTGTTAGAGAGCCATGAAACCATACTGGAGAGGCCTGGTTAATATATTCACTTGCAGTCCATTTCCAACATCAATATACTGCTGTTTGACAGTTCGTGACAAGAGTCTGCATTATTTAAAAAGGCAACATCTGTCCATTACTCATATTAATGAGCACTTTGACATTTAAATGTATAATATTAATGTTTTGATGTTTTCCAGCTTTTTAGAGATAAATATCTTAAAATATACTGCATACAGGTTTACCATATATTATTTACACATTTATCTATTATATCTCTATCTCCATATTCCTTTTTGTCTAATATTCTAACTATCCTCTCATTTCTCCATCTATCACCTAATGAGATATTCATCTATTTATATACTGATTTGTTTATCCATCCCTCTATATATTCAGCTCGCTGTCTATCCATCCCTCTGTCAATATTTCTCTTAATATCTGTCTGTCTCTCTCTTTTTCTCTGTTCATCTAAAATCTATCTATGTATCCACCTTCCAGTTCTGTCACAAATATTTGTTTAGCTATGCCACTTGATATTTTTGCTAGATAAATAGATGGATACGAGGAGATGGATATCGCATTAGAAAGATGAGTTAGATCAATTGACATGGGATTGGAAAGATTTAAACCTAGATGAGTGAAATATCTATGCAGATTAACAAATGAATAAAGGTACATTTACTAATTCATAGATCTAAGTTGATTTATTTCAAATGAGCTTTGCTTAAACATATGGAAATATAGGATGCAGATTATATTAATAAACAAGACACTGAATCCAAAAGATAGAGCCAGAGTTGTTATGTTGTACCAGAGGTCCTGGTGGATCATAGATCTGATGAATTTATGGCCGCCTGTAGTTTTGACACTCTGATTGCCTATCTCTCTTGCCCTCTCTCTCTCCAAATGCCACTGCATGTTCTGGGTATCTTGGTGCACTTTTTGAATACCTCCCTATGCCTGATCTTTTTCTAAATAAATTCTGATTACAGTATTTTTTTTAAATGAAGCCCCAATAGGAAACATGAGGACAAAAATAGGAGCATGAATAGACCATAAAGCCCTCCGAGCTTGATCCGCCATTCATTACGATCATGGCTGATCTGCCTCAATTCCACTTTCCCGCCCACTCCCCATATCCCTTGATTCCCTAAGAGATCAAAAATCTATCTATCCCAGCCTTGAATATATTCAATGATGGAGCATACACAACTGTCTGGTGTAGAGAATTCCAAAGAGTGAAGAAATTTCTCCTTTTTTTTATTCATTCAGGGGATGTGGGCATTGTTGGCCAGGCCAGCATTTACTGCCCATCCTTAATTGACCTTGAAAAGGTGGTGGTGAGCTGCCTTCTTAAATTGCTGCAGTCCTTGGGGTGTAGGTACATCAACAGATGTACTGTTAGGAAGGGAATTCCAGCATTTTAAACCAGTGACAGTGAAGGATCGGCGATATATTTCCAAGTCAGGATGGTGTGTGGCTTGGAGGGGAACTTGCTGGTGCTGGTGTTCCCATGCATCTGCTGCTCTTGTCCTTCTAGTTGGTAGAGGTCGTGGGTTTGGCAGGTCCTGTCAAAGGAGCCTTGGTGAGTTGCTCCAGTGCATCCTGTATATGGTACACTCTGCTACCACTGTGTCGGTGGTGGAGGGAGTGAATGTTGAAGATGGTGGATGGGATGCTAATCAAGCAGGCTGCTTTGTTCTGGATTGTCGAGCTTCTTGAGTGTTGTTGGATCTGTACCCATCCAGGCAAGTGGAGAGTATTCCCTCACACTCCTATCGTGTGCCTTGTAGACAATGGACAGGCATTGGGGAGACAGGAGGTGAATTACTCTCCACAGAATTCCCAGCCTCTGACCTGCTCTTGTAGCCACAGCATTTATATGGCTGGTCCAGTTCAGTTTCTGGTCAATGGTGACCTCCCCAGGATGTTGATAGTGGGGGATTCTGCGATGGTAATGCCATTGAACGTCAAGTGGAGATGGTTAGATTCTCTCTTGTTTGAGATGGTCATTGCCTGACACTTGTGTGGCATGAACGTAACTTGCCACTTATCAGCCCAAGCCTGGATGTTGTCCAGGTCTTGCTGCAAATGGTCATGGACTGCTTCAGTATCTGAGTAGTCACGAATGGTGCCGAACATTGTGTAATCATTAGCGAACTTCCCCACTTCTGACCTTATGATGGAGGGAAGGTCATTGATGAAGCAGTGAAGATGGTTGGGCCTAGGACACTACCCTGAGGAACACCTGCACTGATGTCCTGGGACTGAGATGATTGACCTCCAACAACCACAACCATCTATCTTTGTGCTAGATATGACTCCAACCAATGTAGAGTTTTCCCCCTGATTCCCATTGACACCAGTTTTGCTAGGGCTCCTTGATGCCATACTCAGTCAAATGCTGTCTCGATGTCATGGACAGTCACTCTCACCTCACCTCTGTAGTTCAGCTCTTTTGTCCATGCTTGGACAAAGGCTGTAATGAGGTCAGGAGCTGAGTGACCCTGGTGGAACCCAAACTGAGCATCAGTCAGCAGGTTATTGCTCAGCAAGTGTCGCTTGATAGCACTGTTAATGACACCTTCCATCACTTTGCTGATGAACAGGAGTAGACTGATTGGGGCAGTCATTGGCGGTTGGATATGTCCTGTTTTTTGTGCACAGGACATAGCTGGGCCATTTTGCACATTGCTGGGTAGATGCCAGTGTTGTAGCTGTACTGGAGCAGCTTGGCTAGGAGCACGACTACTTCTGGAGCACACATCTTCAGTACTATTGCCGGAATGTTGTCAGGGCCCATAGCCTTTGCAGTATCCAGTGCCTTCAGTCGTTTCTTGATATCACGTGGAGTGAATCAAATTGGCTGAAGACTGGCATCTGTGATGCTGTGGACCTCAGAAAAAGGCCGAGATAGATCATCCACTTGACACTTCTGGCTGAAGATGGATGCAAATGTTTCAGCCTTGTCTTTTGCACTGATGTGTTGGGCTCCCCCATTGTTGAGGGTGGGGATATTTGTGGAGCCTCCTCCTCCTCCTGTCAGTTGTTTAATTGCCCACCACCATTCACAACTGGGTGTGGCAGGACTGCAGAGCCTAAATCTGATCCATTGGTTGTGGGATCGCTTAGCTCTGTCTATTGCATGCTGCTTCTGCTATTTGGCATGCAAGTAGTGTTGTGCTGTAGCTTCACCAGGCTGACACCTCATTTTTAGGTGTGCCTGGTGCTGCTCCTGGCATGCCCTCCTGCACTCTTCATTGAACCAGGGTTGGTCCCCTGGCTAGATGGAATGGTAGAGTGGGGGATATGCCGGGCCATGAGGTTACACATTGTGGTTGAATACAATTCTGCTGCTGATGATGATTCACAGCACCTCATGGATGAGTTTTGAGTTGCTAGATCTGCTCAAAATCTATCCCATTTAGCACAATGATAATGCCTCACAACACTGGGTCCCTCAGTGTGAAGACGGGACATCATCTCCACAAGGACTCTGCGGTGGTGACTCCTACCAATACTGTCATGGACAGATGCATCTGTGACAGGTAAATTGGTGAGAATGCGGTCAAGTAGGTTTTTCCCTCTTGTTGGTTCCCTCACCACCTGCCGCAGACACAGTCTAGCAGCTATGTCCTTTAGGACTCAGCCAGCTCGGTCAGTAGTGGTATTACCGAGCCACTCAATGTGATGGACATTGAAGTCCCCCACCCAGAGTACATTTTGTGCCCTTGCTACCTCAGTGCTTCTTCCAAGTGGTGTTCAATATGGAGAGGCGCTGATTCATCAGCTGAGGGGGTGCGGTAAGTGGTAATCAGCAGGAGGTTTCCTTGCCCATGTTTGATTTGATGCCATGAGACTTCATGAGTTCTTGAGTCAATGTTGAGGACTCCCAGGGCATCTCCCTCCTGTCTGTATACCACTGTGCCGGTGGGACAGGACATACCCAGGGATGTTGATGGTGGTGTCTGGGACATTCTGTGTAACCTATGATTCCATGAGTATGATTATGTCAGGCTGTTGCGTGACTAATCTGTGGGACAACTCTCCCAATTTTTTCAGAAGCCCCCAAATGATAGTAAGGACGACTTTGCAGGGTCGACAGGGCTGGGTTTGCCATTATCGTTTCCGGTGCCTGGGTTGACGCTGGCGGTCTGTCCGGTTTCACTCCCCTTCTTAGGCTTTATAGCAGTTTGATACAACTGAGTGGCTTGCTAGGCCATTTCAGAGGGCAGTTAAGAGTCAACCAGATTGCTGTGGGTCTGGAGTCATATGTAGGCCAGACCAGATAAGGACAGCAGAATTCCTTCCCTACAGGACATTAGTGAACCAGGTGGGTTTTTACAACAATCAACAATGGTTTCATGGTGACCACTAGACTAGCTTTTAATTCCAGATTCATTAATTAATTCAAATTTCACCATCTGCCATGGTAGGATTCGAACCCATGTCCCCAGAGCATTAGCTGGGGCTCTGGGTTAAGCGTCAAGTGACATTATCAGTACGTCACCTCCTCCCGCCTCCTCATCTCAAGCCTAAATAACCCGACACCCTCATCCAGTCAAGGGTAAAAATACCTTAGTGTACACCCTATCAAGCTGCTTCAGAATCTTTTTTCAATGAGATCACCTCTCATTATTCTCAACCCCAGATAGTATAAGCACAATTTACAGCCTTTCATCATAGGACAACCCTCTAATCTCAGGAAGCAATTTAGTGAACCTTTGCTGTACTGGCTCCAAGGCAAGTATATTCTTCCTTAGATATGGAGACTAAAACTGCATACAGTACTCCAGGTATGGTCTCACCAAAGCCTTTACAAATGCAACAAGACTTCCTTATTCTTGTACTCCAATTCCATTGCAATAAATGACAACATGCCAAGTGCTGTACCTGCAGGCTAAATTTCTGTGTTCCTGGATGAGTTCATCCAAGTCTCTCTGAACATTAACATTTAAATGTTTCGCACCTTTTAAAACATATTCTGTTTTTCTATTCTTATCACCAAATGAATAACCTCACACTTCCCCACATTATACTCCATCTGCCACCTTCTTGCCCACTCAGTTAACCTGTTTATATCTCTTTGCAAGCTCTTTGTGTCCTCTTCTCAGCTTACATTCCACCTAGCTTTGTGCCATCAGTAAGGTTGGATACGTTACTCTTGGCCTCTTTATCTAAATCATTAATATAGATTGTAAATAGCTGTGGCCCCAGCACTGATCTTTGCAGCACTCCACTAGTTACAGCCTGTCAACTTGAAAATATCCCGTTTATCCCTACTCTCTGCTTCCTGTCCATTAACCAATTCTCCAGCCATGCTAATATAATAGACACAAGTCCTTATCTTGTGTATTAATGTTTTGTGTGGCACCTTATCAAATGCCTTTCAGTAATCCAAGTATACTACATCTACTTTCGTAACACCATGTTGACTGTCTGAAGATACTATGATTTTCTAAGTGCTTTGTTAAGATTTCCATAATAATATATTCTGGCATTCACCTGATGACTGATGTCAGGCTAATGCTATTTTCCCTCTCCATCCTTTCTTGAAGAGTGATGCTAAATCTGCTAACTTTCAATCTGTTGTAACCATTCTAGAATCTAGGGAATCATAACCACCAACCCTGCAGCTGCCTCTTTTAGAATGCTAGGATGCAGGCCATCAGGTCCTGGGCTTTGTCATCTTTTAGTCTCTTAAGTTTCTCCTATACTTTTTCTCTGCTAATACTAATTAAAGTTCTTTACTGTTATTAGCCCCTTGGTTACCCTCTATTTCTGATATGTAATATGTGTCTTCTATTGTGAAGACAGACCCAAAATATTTGTTTAACATCTCTACCAATTCCTCATTTCTCATTATCATTTCTTTTGTCTCTGACTCTAAGTGACCAACATTTACTTTCGCTACTCTCCTTTTTATATACTTGTAAAAGCTCTTCCAATCCATTTTTATATTGCTGGCTAGTTTACTCATTCCATTTTTCCCTTTTTATCAATGTTTTAGTCACCTTTTGCTTGTTTCTAAAACTCTTCCCATCCTCAGGCATATTACTATTCTTCGCAATATTATAAGATTCTTCTTTAATCTAATACTATCCTTAACTTTCCTAGTAAGATGGATCTTTCTTGCTGAGCTTTTGTTTTTTAATGGGATGTATTTTTCTTGAAAATGTTGAATAATTTCTTTAAATGTTTCCCACTATTTATTTAGAGTCAGACCTTTTAGTCTATTTATCCAATCAACCTTGGCTAGCTCTCCCTTCATACCTACGTAACTTGCTTTTTTAAGTTTGAGATTCTTGTTTTGGAATTGAGTATGTCACTCTCAAACATTATGGCTGGGATTTTACGCTGAAGAAACAGACAGTAATGGAGGTGGTGGGGGTGGGGGTGGGGGTGGGGGTGTAAAATTGCACGGGGTGGCATCGGCTCAGCCCCCCCAATGTCATCACACCAGGCCCAGATTTTATGTGCGGTGGACGGGCAGCCACTTGGGGATGCCGTTCGCATTTTCAAAGTGAGCACTTGACAGCTATTTAAGATAGCTACCAAGGCAATAGACCATGATTTTACAGGCTCCTCCAGAATTAAGGTAAGCACACAGGTGACGCAGGATGTTGGAACCTTGGCAGGTTTTAAATGGTAGCAATGGGGTGGCAGCTATTGTCACTGCTGCATTTGGCAGCCATGGAGTGAGGGCTTTTTCATTCATTGGTAGGAAGGAATTGAGAAGCCATAGATCTGGGCTTGAGCTCCCTGGATTCCATTATTGTCCTGGCAGGGGGACTCACTTAAGAGAGGCATGAGATGATGGTGGGATAGGTGGTGTTGCCCAGACCGGCAGTACCCAAGTGTCATGGGGATTGTTTATTCAGGAGGAGGGTCCTCCACTGAGGAGGTGAACCAGAGAGGGTGAGAGGTGTAAATTTCTTCTGAGGATGCTGAAGGGTTTAATATTCAAAGAATGCTGGAGGGTTCAATGTTCAGAGGATGATGGAGGGTTCAATGTTCAGATGATGCTGAAGGGTTTAAGATTCTAAGAATGCTGCAGGGTTTAGTGTTCAGAGGATGATGGAGGGTTCAATGTTCAATGGATGATGGAGGGTTCAATGTTCAATGGATGATGGAGGGTTCAATGTTCAGAGGATGATGGAGGGTTCAATGTTCAGAGGATAATGGAGGGTTCAATGTTCAGAGGATGACGGAAGGTTCAATGTTCAGAGGATGATGGAGGGTTCAATGTTCAGTGGATGATGGAGGGTTCAATGTTCAGTGGATGATGGAAGGTTCAATGCTTGGAGGATGATGGTGGGTATAATGTTCAGAGTATGATGGAGGGTTCAATGTTCAGAGGATGATGGAGGGTTCAATGTTCAGTGGATGATGGAGGGTTCAATGTTCAATGGATGATGGAAGGTTCAATGCTTGGAGGATGATGGAGGGTTTAATGTTCAATGGATGATGGAGGGTTCAATGTTCAGTGGATGATGGAAGGTTCAATGCTTGGAGGATGATGGAGGGTTCAATGTTCAGTGGATGATGGAAGGTTCAATGCTCAGAGGATGTTGGAGGATTCAATGTTCAGAGGATGATGGAAGGTTCAATATTCAGAGGAAGCTGGAGGGTTTAGTGTTCAGAGGATGATGGAAGGTTCAATGCTCAGAGGATGATGGAGGATTCAATGTTCAGAGGATGATGGAAGGTTCAATGTTCAGTGGATGATGGAGGGTTCAATGTTCAATGGATGATGGAAGGTTCAATGCTTGGAGGATGATGGTGGGTATAATGTTCAGAGTATGATGGAAGGTTCAATGTTCAGAGGATGATGGAGGGTTCAATGTTCAGTGGATGATGGAGGGTTCAATGTTCAATGGATGATGGAAGGTTCAATGCTTGGAGGATGATGGAGGGTTTAATGTTCAGAGGATATGGAGGGTTCAATGTTCAGTGGATGATGGAGGGTTCAATGTTCAATGGATGATGGAGGGTTCAATGTTCAGTGGGTGATGGAAGGTTCAATGCTCAGAGGATGTTGAAGGATTCAATGTTCAGAGGATGATGGAAGGTTCAATGTTCAGAAGATGATGGAGGATTCAATGTTCAGAGGATGATGGAAGGTTCAATGTTCAGAAGATGATGGAGGATTCAATGTTCAGAGGATGATGGAAGGTTCAATGTTCAGAAGATGTTGGAGGATTCAATGTTCAGAGGATGATGGAAGGTTCAATGTTCAGAGGAAGCTGGAGGGTTTAGTGTTCAGAGGATGATGGAAGGTTCAATGTTCAGAGGATGATGGAGGGTTCAATGTTCAGTGGATGATGGAGGGTTCAATGTTCAATGGATGATGGAAGGTTCAATGCTTGGAGGATGATGGTGGGTATAATGTTCAGAGTATGATGGAGGGTTCAATGTTCAGAGGATGATGGAGGGTTCAATGTTCAGAGCATGATGGAGGGTTCAATGTTCAGTGGATGATGGAGGGTTCAATGTTCAATGGATGATGGAAGGTTCAATGCTTGGAGGATGATGGAGGGTTTAATGTTCAGAGGATATGGAGGGTTCAATGTTCAGTGGATGATGGAGGGTTCAATGTTCAATGGATGATGGAGGGTGCAATGTTCAGTGGATGATGGAAGGTTCAATGCTCAGAGGATGTTGGAGGATTCAATGTTCAGAGGATGATGGAAGGTTCAATGTTCAGAGGATGTTGGAGGATTCAATGTTCAGAGGATGATGGAAGGTTCAATATTCAGAGGAAGCTGGAGGGTTTAGTGTTCAGAGGATGATGGAAGGTTCAATGCTCAGAGGATGATGGAGGATTCAATGTTCAGAGGATGATGGAAGGTTCAATGTTCAGAAGATGTTGGAGGATTCAATGTTCAGAGGATGATGGAAGGTTCAATGTTCAGAGGAAGCTGGAGGGTTTAGTGTTCAGAGGATGATGGAAGGTTCAATGCTCAGAGGATGTTGGAGGATTCAATGTTCAGAGGATGATGGAAGGTTCAATGTTCAGAGGATGATGGAGGGTTCAATGTTCAGTGGATGATGGAGGGTTCAATGTTCAATGGATGATGGAAGGTTCAATGCTTGGAGGATGATGGTGGGTATAGTGTTCAGAGTATGATGGAGGGTTCAATGTTCAGAGGATGATGGAGGGTTCAATGTTCAGAGCATGATGGAGGGTTCAATGTTCAGTGGATGATGGAGGGTTCAATGTTCAATGGATGATGGAAGGTTCAATGCTTGGAGGATGATGGAGGGTTTAATGTTCAGAGGATATGGAGGGTTCAATGTTCAGTGGATGATGGAGGGTTCAATGTTCAATGGATGATGGAGGGTTCAATGTTCAGTGGATGATGGAAGGTTCAATGCTCAGAGGATGTTGGAGGATTCAATGTTCAGAGGATGATGGAAGGTTCAATGTTCAGAGGATGTTGGAGGATTCAATGTTCAGAGGATGATGGAAGGTTCAATATTCAGAGGAAGCTGGAGGGTTTAGTGTTCAGAGGATGATGGAAGGTTCAATGCTCAGAGGATGATGGAGGATTCAATGTTCAGAGGATGATGGAAGGTTCAATGTTCAGAAGATGTTGGAGGATTCAATGTTCAGAGGATGATGGAAGGTTCAATGTTCAGAGGAAACTGGAGGGTTTAGTGTTCAGAGGATGATGGAAGGTTCAATGCTCAGAGGATGATGGAGGGTTCAATGTTCAGTGGATGATGGAGGGTTCAATGATCAATGGATGATGGAAGGTTCAATGCTTGGAGGATGATGGAGGGTTTAATGTTCAGAGGATACGGAAGGTTCAATGTTCGGTGGATGATGGAGGGTTCAATGTTCAATGGATGATGGAGGGTTCAATGTTCAGTGGATGATGGAAGGTTCAATGCTCAGAGGATGTTGGAGGATTCAATGTTCAGAGGATGATGGAAGGTTCAATGTTCAGAGGATGTTGGAGGATTCAATGTTCAGAGGATGATGGAAGGTTCAATATTCAGAGGAAGCTGGAGGGTTTAGTGTTCAGAGGATGATGGAAGGTTCAATGCTCAGAGGATGATGGAGGATTCAATGTTCAGACGATGATGTAAGGTTCAATGTTCAGAGGATGATGGAGGGTTCAATGTTCAGAGGAAGCTGGAGGGTTTAGTGTTCAGAGGATGATGGAAGGTTCAATGCTCAGAGGATGTTGGAGGATTCAATGTTCAGAGGATGATGGAAGGTTCAATGTTCAGAGGATGATGGAGGGTTCAATGTTCAGTGGATGATGGAAGGTTCAATGTTCAATGGATGATGGAAGGTTCAATGCTTGGAGGATGATGGAGGGTTTAATGTTCAGAGGATACGGAAGGTTCAATGTTCGGTAGATGATGGAGGGTTCAATGTTCAATGGATGATGGAGGGTTCAATGTTCAGTGGATGATGGAAGGTTCAATGCTCAGAGGATGTTGGAGGATTCAATGTTCAGAGGATGATGGAAGGTTCAATGTTCAGAGGATGTTGGAGGATTCAATGTTCAGAGGATGATGGAAGGTTCAATATTCAGAGGAAGCAGGAGGGTTTAGTGTTCAGAGGATGATGGAAGGTTCAATGCTCAGAGGATGTTGGAGGATTCATTGTTCAGAGGATGTTGGAGGATTCAATGTTCAGAGGATGATGGAGGGTTTAGTGTTCAGAGGATCCTTGCAGGCCTGTCTGTTCAGGGGATGGTTGCAGTGATGAGTGCTGCAGCAGAGGGTGCTAACACTTCCTTCTATGTCAGGTGACAACACGGCCACCACCTCAATGACATACTCTGGCTGCTGAGTGGTCAGCCATCTCACCTGCCAGCTGGTGAGATTTCTATGGAAAAGAGGGTTTGACATACTCTTGTGGTTCCACCTTCCCTTTCCTATCAGGTCCCATAACATCCTGGTTCGTATGCGGGATTCTATTATATTATGATCATTTTTTTCCCAAGAATCATTTACTGAAGTTGTTAATTAACTAAGCCCCATCACACAATACTAATTCTAAAATAGCTTTATCCCTAGTTGGTTAGAACAAAGAACAAAGAAAATTACAGCACAGGAACAGGCCCTTCGGCCCTCCAAGCCTACGCCGCTCCAAATCCTCTCTCTAAACCTGTCGCCTATTTTCTAAGGGTCTGTATCTCTTTACTTTCTGCCCATTCATGTATCTGTCTAGATACATCTTAAAAGATGCTATCGTGCCCGCGTCTACCACCTCTGGTGGCAATGCGTTCCATGCACCCACCACCCTCTGCGTAAAGAACTTTCCACGCATATCCCCCCTAAACTTTTCCCCTTTCACTTTGAACTCGTGTCCCCTTGTAATTGAATCCCCCACTCTGGGAAAAAGCTTCTTGCTATCCACCCTGTCTATACCTCTCATGATTTTGTACACCTCAATCAGGTCCCCCCTCAACCTCCGTCTTTCTAATGAAAATAATCCTAATCTACTCAACCTCTCTTCATAGCTAGCGCCCTCCATACCAGGCAACATCCTGGTGAACCTCCTCTGCACCCTCTCCAAAGCATCCACATCCTTTTGGTAATGTGGCGACCAGAACTGCACGCAGTATTCCAAATGTGGCCGAACCAAAGTCCTATACAACTGTAACATGACCTGCCAACTCTTGTACTCAATACCCCGTCCGATGAAGGAAAGCATGCCGTATGCCTTCTTGACCACTCTATTGACCTGCGTTGCCACCTTCAGGGAACAATGGACCTGAACACCCAAATCTCTCTGTACATCAATTTTCCCCAGGACTTTTCCATTTACTGTATAGTTCACTCTTGAATTGGATCTTCCAAAATGCATCACCTCGCATTTGCCCTGATTGAACTCCATCTGCCATTTCTCTGCTCAACTCTCCAATCTATCTATATTCTGCTGTATTCTCTGACAGTCCCCTTCACTATCTGCTACTCCACCAATCTTAGTGTCGTCTGCAAACTTGCTAATCAGACCACCTATACTTTCCTCCAAATCATTTATGTATATCACAAACAACAGTGGTCCCAGCACGGATCCCTGTGGAACACCACTGGTCACACGTCTCCCTTTTGAGAACCTCCCTTCCACTGCTACTCTCTGTCTCCTGTTGCCCAGCCAGTTCTTTATCCATCTAGCTAGTACACCTTGGACCCCATGCGCCTTCACTTTCTCCATCAGCCTACCATGGGGAACCTTATCAAACGTCTTATTGAAGTCCATGTATACGACATCTACAGCCCTTCCCTCATCAATCAACGTTGTCACTTCTTCAAAAAATTCTATTAAGTTGGTAAGACATGACCTTCCCTACACAAAACCATGTTGCCTATCACTGATAAGCCCATTTTCTTCCAGATGGGAATAGATCCTATCCCTCAGTATCTTCTCCAGCAGCTTCCCTACCACTGACGTCAGGCTCACCGGTCTATAATTACCTGGATTATCCCTGCTACCCTTCTTAAACAAGGGGACAACATTAGCAATTCTCCAGTCCTCCGGGACCTCACCCGTGTTTAAGGATGTTGCACAGATATCTGTTAAGGCCCCAACTATTTCCTCTCTCGCTTCCCACAGTAACCTGGGAGAGATCCCATCCGGACCTGGGGACTTGTCCACCTTAATGCCTTTTAGAATACCCAAGACTTCCTCCCTCCTTATGCCGACTCGACCTCGAGTAATCAAACATCTGTCCCTAACCTCAACATCCATCATGTCCCTCTCCTCGGTGAATACCAATGCAAAGTACTCGTTTAGAATCTCACCCATTTTCTCTGACTCCACGCATAACTTTCCTCCTTTGTCCTTGAGTGAGCTAATCCTTTCTCTGGTTCCCCTCTTGCTCCTTATATATGAATAAAAGGCTTTGGGATTTTCCTTAACCCTGCGTAACCAATACGTTGCACAACGTATTGTTCTGTGAAACTCTCGTGAAATTATTCTAGCGAAAAGTCGAGGCAATACAACAGGGAAAAAAAGACTTGCACTTATGTAAGGCCTTGCATGACCACCAGAAGTCTCAAAGCGTTATACAGCCAATGGAACACTTTTGAAGTGTAGTCGCTGTTATAATGTAGGAAACACAGCAGTCAATTTGCGCACAATTTGGGTAAAGAAAAGCAGAGTGGGACAGAAAGTTTAATGGTATTATTGCATCAGTGTATAAGGTCCATGAAAAGAATAGTGGAAAAAATTGAAAGTTCTTTATCTGAATGCATGAAGCATTCATAACAAGATAGATGGACTAGTGGCACAAATGGAGATAAATCAGTTTGATATTATCATTAAGATGCAGACCTGGTTGCAAGGTGACCAAGATTGGGAAATACATATTCCAGAGTACACAACATCTTGAAAAGACAGTCAGAATAGAAATGGAGGAGGAGGAGCCCTGATAGTAAATGATGACGTAAGGACATTCGTGGGAAAGGATCGTGGCTCAGAAGCTGAGCAAGGGCCAGAAAACACTGGTGGGAGTAGTTTATAGGCACCCAAACTTTAGATTTCTAAATTTCCCTTCACCTAACTCCTTCCCCTGCCTCTTTTAATTTAAATTCCTATGTACAGCCCTAGTTATATGATATGGCAGGACACTAATCACAGCCTGGTTTAAGTGGAATCTATTCCAACGGAACAGCTCCCTCTTTCCCCTGTACTGTTGCCAGTGCCCCATAAATCTTCTTCCCATACCAATTTTTGATCCAGATATTGAACTCTCTAATCTGCTTGACCCTATGCCAATTTGGCCCATGACTCAGTTAACATTCCAGAGATTATTACCTTTGAGGTTCTGCGTTTTAATTTGGACTCCTGAAACTCTCTCAGCAGAACACCATTCCTTGTTCTGTGTTTTTGGTTCCTTCGTGGACCACTACAACAGGATCCTTCCACTCCCACTCCAATTTCATCTCAAGCTGCAAGATGTCTTTCGCACTGGCACTGGGAAGGCATCACAACCTTTGGAACTCCCAATCGTGGCTGCAGAGACAATATCTACTTTCCTGACTACACTGTCCCCTATCACTACCACATTCCTTTTCACGCAATCATTTGAAATAGAGTATCCATGATCAACACAGGTGAGTTGCTACTTTGGAGGTGATTAGATAGAGTCATAGAGTCATAGAGTTATACAGCACAGAAACAGGTCCTTCGGCCCATCGTGTCTGTGCCTGCCATCAAGCACCTATCTATTCTCATCCCATTTTCCAGCACTTGGCCCGTAGCCTTGTATGCTATGGCGTTTCAAGTGCTCATCTAAATACTTCTTAAATGTTGTGAGGGTTCCTGGCTCTACCACCCCTTCAGATAGCATGTTCCAGATTCCAACCACCCTCTGGGTTAAAGTTTTTTCCTCAAATCCCCTCTAAACCTTCTGCCCCTTACCTTAAATGGTTATTGACCCCTCCGCTAAGATAATAAGTTTCTTCCTATCTACCCTATCAATTTCCCTCATAATTTTGTAGGAGGTAAGATCGCTCCTCATATATTTCCAGTCGCTAGATCAGAAAGCCCTGGAATCAGGCTACTCAGCTGCTCTCTGAGCCTGGGATGTTGCATGTGGTCGTCTGACTTAAAAAGAAGGGAAGAAAATAACTTAAGAGTAGAGAGAAATAAAACAGAAAATGCTGAAAATACTCAACAGGTTTGGCAACATCTGTGGAGAGAGAAATAGAGTTTCAGATCTGTGGCATTTCATCATCCATTGAATATGGAGGCAGGTGGGGTGGAAGGTGAGGACAAGGGAACTCTATTGTGGTTCTGGGAGGGAGGGGAAGGGTTCAGAGCAGAAGTACGGGAAATGGGTCGGACATGGTCAAGGGCCCTGTCAACCATGGTGGGGGTGGGGGGCAATTCTAGGTTGAGGAAAAAGGAAGACAAATCAGAAGCACTGGTGTGGAATGTTGTACCATCAAAACAGATGCGATGGATGTGGAGAAACTGGGAATATGGAATGAAGTCCTTACAGGAAGCAGAGTGTGGGGAAGTGTAGTTGAGGTAGTTGTGGGAGTTAGTGGGCTTATAATGAACATTAGTTTGAATGATACAATCATAGAATGGTTACAGCACAGAAGGAGGCCATTCGGTCCATTGTATTCGTGCAGGTTCTCTGCAAGAGCAACTCAACTACATAGGAACATAGGAACAGGAGTAGGCCATTCAGCCCACTGAGCCTGCCCCGCCATGCAATACGATCATTGCTGATCATCCACTTCAATGCCTTTTCCCCACACTATCCCCTTATGTCATTGGTATTTAGAAATCTGTCAATCCCTGCTTTAAACATACTCAATGACTGAGCTTTCACAGCTCTCTGGGGTAGAGGATTCCAAATATTCACAACCCTCTGAGTAAAGAAATTTCTCCTCATCTCTGTCCTAAGTGGCTTCCCCCTTATTTTGAAATTGTGTCCCCTGGTTCTAGACTCCCCAACCAGGGGACACATCTTAGCTGCATCTACCCTGTCTATCCCTTTAAGTTTTGTAGGTTTCAATGAGATCACCTCTCATTCTTCGAACCATAGAACCATAGAAAAATTACGGCACATAGGAGGCCATTCATGACTTGCCAGTAAATTAACAAGCAGAGACAAGACAGTAAGAAGTCAATTTAGACAATTAGTTCAGAGTTTAGTGAGCTACGTAAGAAATTGGCAAGCAGGACCTCAAAAGTAGTAATCTCCGGATTACTCCCAGAACCATGCGCAAGTGAGTATAGAAATACACAAAGAGTTGGAGAGACAGATAACATTAGAGTAGGAAATAGAAAAGTATTAAGTGGGGTCTGAGTTAGAGCGTTAGACAGTACTAGAGAAGGGAATAGTTCCATATTCGATGGGAGTGGACTGAGAAGGACAATGAGGAAAGCAATGACAGGATTACAATGCATGTGTGTAAACACACAAAGTGTGGTGAATAAGGTTGGTGAGCTACAAGCAGCAATAGCAGTATGGGACTATGATGTAGTGGCAGTAACAGAAACATAGCTTAAAAATGATGAGGACTGGGTGCTTAATATACAAGGATATAAAGTGCTTAGAAAAGATAGAGAAGGAAAAAAAGGGAGGTGGGGTAGCAGTCCTGATTAGGGAAGACATTTCAGTACTGGAAAGGGAGGATGTTCTTGAGGGGGCAAGGACAGAATCCATTTGGTTAGAGTTGAGAAGCAAAAAGGGTATGATCACATTACTAGGGGCATTCTATAGGCCTTCAAATATTGGGAAAGAGATAGAGGAGTAAATCTACAGGGAAATCACAGAGATGTGCAAGAACTATAGAGTGGTGATACTGGGGGACTTTAATTACCCAAATATTGATTCAGATAATTTTAGAGTAAAGGTTAAGGAGGGGGAGAAATTTCTGGAATGTGTTCAGGAGAACTTCCTTGATCAGTATGTTCTCAACCCAAGTAGAAAAGAGGTATTGCCGGATCTGGTGCTGGGAAATGAGGTGGGACACGTGGACTGTGTGGGAGCATTTGGGTAAGAGTGATCATCGTATCATAAGGTTTAGACAAGTAATGCAGTAATGTGGAGCCTGCTCCACCATTCAAACAGATCATGGCTGATCATCTACCTCTATGCCATTTTTCCCCACTATCCCCATATCCCTTGATGTCATAGTAACCAGAAATCTATCAATTTCTGTCTTGAACATGCTCAATGCTTTGTATCAGTGTTCACTAAGGAAAATGGAGGCTGACAAAATATCAATAGAAGCTGAGAGAGTAGAGGCAATGGATAGGATAAAATTTGAGACAGGAGGTAGTAGAATGGTTGGCTATGCTTAGGGTAGATAAGTCACCTGGTCCAGATGGCTTGCATCCCAGGTTGCTAAAGGAAGTGGAGATGGAGATAATGGAAGGGCTTGCCATAATCTTCCAATATTCCTTGGATACAGGGGAGCTGCCAGAAGACTGTAGAGTGGCAAATGTGAAAGCCTTATTCAAGAAAGGCTGTAAGGCATTCCTAGCAATGACAGGCCAGTTAGTTTAACATCAGTGGTGGGTAAGGTTCTGGAAACAATAATCAAGGAAAATATCAACAGACACTTCGAGAGGTTTGAGTTAGTTAAGGATCACCAGCAAGGATTTGTGAAAGGCAGATCATGCTTGACAAATCTAATTGAATTTTTTGATGAAGTAACTGAGAAGGTTGATGAAGGGAATGTGGTGGATGTTGTTTGTATGGATTTTAAGAAATCATTTGATAAAGTACCACATAAAAGGCTGGTTAACAAAATTGAAGCTCATGGAATAGGAGGGTCAATGTCCAATTGGATAAAAAAATGGTTTATGGACAGAAAACAGCGAGTTGTGGTAAATGTTAGTTCTTCAGACTGGAGGATGGTAGATAATGGGTGTTCCCCAATGGTCAGCACTGGTACCACTGCTTTTTAAAATATATATAAATGACTTGGATCTTGGAATACAAAGTAGAATCTCAAAATTTTCTGATGACACCAAACTTGGAGGTGCGGCAAACAGTGAGGATGGAATCAATCAGCTGCAAAAGGACATAGATGGGCTAGCAGAATGGGCAGACAGGTGGCAGATGGAATTTAAAACTGACAAATGTGAGGTGATGCAGTTTGGTAGAAGGAATGGGGAGAGGCAATATATACTTAATGGCACAGTTCTGAAAAAGTGTGCAGGAACAGAGGGACCTGGGGGTGCATGTGTAGTGATCTTTGAAGCTGGCAGGATATATTAAGGGAATGGTTCGTAAAGCATATGGGATCTTGTGATTCATAAATAGAGGCAGTGAGTAGCGATGCTATTCTGAACCTTTATAAAGCTCTGGTTAGGCCCCTATTGGAGTATTGTGTCCAGTTCTGGTCAGTACACTTCAGGAAGGATGTGAGGATCCTTGAGATGGTGCAGAGGAGATTTATCATAATGGTTCCAGGGATGAGGGATTTTAGTTGCAAGGTTAGGTCGGAAAAGCTGGGTTTGTTCTCCTTAGAATAAAGGAGATTGAGGGGAGAATGATACAAGGATGAGGGAACACAGATTGAATGTTTTGAGCAAAAGATACAGTGGGAATTTGAGGAAGAACTTTTTTACGCAGCAGGTGGGAATGACCTGGAACTCGCTCCCCACAAGGATGGTGGAAGCGGAGACAATCACTGACTTCAAGAGAAAGTTGGATGGCCACTTCAGAGAAATAGACTTGCAGGGCTACAGGAATCAAGCTGGGGAGTGGGACTGACAGCATAGGTCTGTAGCGAGCCGGCATGAATTTGATGGGCCGAGTGTCCTCCTTCTGTGCCATAAACGATGCGATGAGTCTATAACAGTGGGGCAGGTACAGGCTGAAATGATAGTTCTAACAGGGCAGTCCAGTTTGTGGATTTTGGGAAGGAGGTAGCAGTGGGCTGTTCATGGTTGGGGGACTATGAGGTTGAAGGATATGGAGGGAACATCTCCAGAGGAGATGAGATTAGTGATAGCCCTGGAAACAAAGGCTTAATGTTCAGTGGTGGGATGATGGTCCAGGAAGGTAGGAGGAAGAGTCAGAGAGTTGACGATCAACCTCTATGAGGTAGAGGCCAGTTTGCAAGACACCAACAGCGCCACCCTTGTCAGCAGGCTTGATAACAATGTTAGGGTTGGACCTGAGAGAACAGATTGCAGCAAGTTCAGGGGAAGACAGGTTAGAGTGAATGAAGGGAGCAGAGAAATTGAGACAACTGAAGTCACGCCGGAAGTTCTCGGTGAAAAGATCAAGAGAGGGTAAGAGGCCAAAGGGAAGGATCCAGATGGAGGGAGAATACTGGAGATGGGTAAAAGAGTCCGCTGTGTGGGCGGAGGTCCAATGGTCAAAGAAGTGGGCATGGAGGTGAAAATGGTGGAAGAGGAGCTCAATGTCATGCTGAGCTTGAAATACATCGAAGTAGGGGGTGTAAGGGGATAAAGCTTGGTCTTTTGCTAAGGATAGATTGTTCAGTGTCAGAGAGGAGAATGTCAGAGGGTATTGTGAATATTGTGGATACAGGACAGGAGGCAAGATTGGAAGAACAAACAAAGAACAAAGAACAGTACAGCACAGGAACAGGCCATTCGGCCCTCCAGGCCTGCGCCGATCTTGATGCCTGCCTAAACTAACAACTTCTGCACTTCTGGGGACCATATTCCTCTATTCCCATCCTATTCATGTATTTGTCAAGATGCCTCTTAAACGTCATTATCGTACCTGCTTCCACCATCTCCCCCGGCAGCAAGTTCCAGGCACTCACCACCCTCTGTGTAAAGAACTTGCCTCGCACCTTAAACCTATGTCCCCTAGTAACTGACTCTTTCACCCTGGGAAAAAGCTTCTGACTATCCACTCCGTCCATGCTGCTCATAACTTTGTAAACCTCTAGCATGTCACCCCTCCACCTCCGTCGTTCCAGTGAAAACAATCAGAGTTTATCCAACCTCTCCTCATAGCTAATGCCCTCCAGACCAGGCAACATCCTGGTAAACCTCTTCTGTACCCTCTCCAAAGCCTCCACGTCCTTCTGGTAGTGTGGCGACCAGAATTGCACGCAATATTCTAAGTGTGGCCTAACTAAAGTTCTGTACAGCTGCAGTATGACTTGCCATTTTTTATACTCTATGCCCCGACCGATGTATGGCAAGCATGCCGTATGCCTTCTTGACTACCTTATCCACCTGCGTTGCCACTTTCAGTGACCTGTGGACCTGTACGCCCAGATCTCTCTGCCTGTCAATACTCATAAGGGTTCTGCCATTTACTGTATACTTCCCACCTGCACTAGATCTTCCAAAATGCATTACCTCACATTTGTCCAGATTAAACTCCATCTGCCATTTCTCTGCTCAAGTCTCCAACCGATCTATATCCTGCTGTATCCTCTGACAATCCTCATCACTATCCGCAGCTCCACCAACCTTTGTGTCGTCTGCAAACTTACTAATCAGACCAGCTACATTTTCCTCCAAATCATTTATATATAATACAAACAGCAAAGGTCCCAGCACTGATCCCTGCGGAACACCACTAGTCACATCCCTCCATTCAGAAAAGCACTCTTCCACTGCTACCCTCTGTCTTCTAAGACTGAGCCAGTTCTTTATCCATCTTGCCAGGTCACTTCTGATCCCGTGTGACTTCACCTTTTGTACCAGTCTGCCATGAGGGACCTTGTCAAAGGCTTTACTGAAGTCCATATAGATAACATCCACTGCCCTTCCTTCATCAATCATCTTTGTCACTTCCTCAAAAAATTCAATCAAAGGAAAGCGATCAGAGAGAAGTGAAGGGGAAGAAAGATCTGGAGGGATGTTAGAGTTGAGTTATTGGAGCTTATGATCCTTAACACCTGAAAGGAAGGAAAAAATGTTTTTTCTTAAGGCGGTGGATGAGATGAAGGGTAAACCTGTGGAGAAGGACAGCTTTGAGATAGAGTGGGCTGGATTTTGTACTGGAGGTGGGGCTCCCAGCGCCAGCCTAAAAAGACGAGGGAAAACCAACTCTGCCTTTTCATACCCTTCCCGAAGAGATCCTCCTGTCTTTTTAATCAAAGTTTCAGGAAGTGAGATCCTGGTCTTTAAAGATGGGTTAGCCCACCTCTAAGAGCTACCGGCCAATCAGAGGGCCAGCAGCTCAGCAGTATCGGCAACGCCACCGGGAGAGCTGGGCACTGCCAGTACTGCAGAGGCCTTGGACCTAGGTCCATCACTGGAACCCTGGAGCAGATGTAGGTGCGGGGTTGCCAGGGCAGTCTGGAAGGACCTGACAACGGGGGGATGGGGAGTGGTCGTGCAATCTAGGGGGAGGGATTCCAGGGGGCAAAGTTTTTCCTGGTGCCCACGAAGGAGGGTCCCACCCCCCAAGCCCACAGGAAGGGTGCCTCGTTTTGCAAGGCGTCCTCCCCGCGCTGCAGAGCCACCCTGCCATTGGTAAAATTGCAGTGGCGGCAGAAAGAGCCCCTTAATTGCCCATTAATAAGCCACTCTAGGGCCTCCATTGGCCTCAGGGTGGGAAGGCCATTGCCGGCCTATCCCACCCTTGGGAAAATCACTTGGCAACGGGGAGGTGACAGGCCCTCTCCCCTGCCCCCCACCGCTACCCGTCGTGATACTCTGTGCCCCACCACCGCCTCTGAACCCGCCTCAGGAGACCTCACAAAATCTTGGCCAATGAGTCGATGATGATGAAGAGAGAGGTCGAGAGTGTGATTGGGAAGTGCATGACGCTGTAGATCTCAGGATGCAGTGAGAACAGCAGTTCGAGGAATGATGAATGTCTCAGAGATACCTGTAATCGTGGCTGGATCTGAAACATAAAGGGTGGAATTTTAGTTGGAATCGACGTGGAATAAGTTGGAGCCAGAGACAGTTTCTGAGCAAGGTGATGGGGTTGTGAAATAGAGAGCACTGACTACCATAAATGTACAGCAATCCAAGCTCAAGACCATTGGGTCCTTGAGTATCACACCAGAAACTCACAGACAGGAATTCCCAGATAGAAATAGATATCCAAGAAAAAGTACTCCTGATTGGTGGCCCCAGGTACCAATCATTATGACAACACAGGAAATCTGCAGGTAAAGCATCCCAGAAGTGTACTATTAGTCTTTTAAGAAGAAATAAATGTCAAAACATTTTAAATACTGACTGATAACTTCTTCAAGATTCTGCAGTACCTAGCGTCACAACAGAACATTGAACTGTTATTTTACTTTGAAGAAGTTATGTGACATTTGACAGTTTTACCTGGGATGAACAAAACTTTTAATTAGTTAAATTGTCTGACCTCTGTCCATGATTTGACCTTCCTTTCTGAAAATCTAAATACAATCCATCAGGGCCACTATACATTGACCAAACCAACTTACACTAGCTAAAGTCAGACATCCCCATTGTTTGGTCATGATTGGCTTTCATTCCAGTTTGGGAGTATGATGGCTGTATGCTATAAAATAGTTAATGTTAGCATTGTTTTGATTTTGCTTCTCAGACGTCCTGCTTGGTGTAAACAGACAAGATGCTTCTTCTAAGAGTTGTTTTGATTATGGATTTGAGTATAGATCAAATTTAAGGTATTCCACATTGATTGTGACCGGGAGAATTCAGAGGTCTACTGAGAACAAATGACTGTATTCTGTTTGTCCGATTTTTTTCCTCAAATTTCTTCCTCCTGGCCTTGACAGTTTTCTGCACTACTCTACTACAGACTTCCTGCACTTGTCGACTTTCAAACATAAAGATTGATAATGGTGCTGCTAGGTTATCCAATCGGCGCAGGCTTAGAGGGCCGAAGGGCCTGTTCCTGTGCTGTAATTTTCTTTGTTCTTTGTTCTTTGTTCACAGAGGCATCATATGTGTCCTCATCTGATGTTCACACACACATTTCCTGCAGGAATAATTGGAAAGTGAGCAGGAGCAGGAACACAAAACAATTTTCCTCTCCCTAACCCTAGGATGTTGAGCCCAGTTGTTGAATCCATACTGATGTCCAGTAAACGTAGCACTGACTGAGAATTAAACCCAAGTCTGTCCTGGTCTTTATGAGTTTGGTGCTCATATTATCAGAGGAGAATATTTAGCACTTTCTAAATGAAATTCTCATCATGCCTCAAGTATTTTGGAAATTTACAAAGAGTACTGGGAATTATTTTTACTGCTGCTCTGACAAAAAGCAGTTCTGACCTATGATCTGTGAATATTTTCAGTGTAGAGGTATAGGGGGAACAATAATGGATGTGACATTTGTGACAAGTAAGAAGACACAGGGCTGAATTTCATCAGCCATTGCGATTCTCCGCAGCGGCACCGGATGAAGATGGCATCACCACAAGTCACATGTGTGGTCAGCTGACTACTGTCATCCAGCGGCTGGCCCATTTGTATGCAGGAGGCACGGGGCCCGTCCCATTGGAGGATGGGGGGGTGGGTGACGAGACGTCGATGGCATGATCAGCTGAGATGAACGCAGGTCCTGGCGCCATATTTAAATTGCTGCCAGTGCTGCTTCAACTGTTGTGTCACTTGTTGAGTTTGATGCTGGTTTGTCTTTGTGTTGCTGTGCTGCTGACCCCATGGCTGGAGACCCAGTGCTGTTATGCTGCTGACCCCCTGGTTGGAGGCCCTGTGCTGTTATGCTGTTGACTGTAGACCAGGGTTGTCCAACATAGGGCACATGGGCCAGGATCCGCCAAAGGTTTCCATCCGGCCCGTTGCCGTTCCTCATTCTCGCCAGCCCTCCATGTGTGGAGATGGGAAATTTCCCTTTCTCTTCTTCTTGCAGACCAGCCTTTTTAAAAACATCACGCTGTCAGTTTCACAGCTGACTGCTGAAGTAGGAATGCTCTTCCCAACTTTGACAGATTCAGGGTTTTCCAACTTTTTTTAAAAGCCCGCTGGAAAACCCCGAGTCTGTCCGATTTTGAGAAGCATTTTTCTGCTTCAGCAGCTGTCATCTGTGAAATTCAGCGCAATGTTTTTAAACAAACTGACAAACCACTAAGCTGCTGTGCTGAGCCCTCCTATTCAGTGCAACTGTCGGCGGGTGGGAGGGGATGGGTTGGGGGTTGGGGGAAGGGGTGAAGAGAGAGGGAGAAAACAAAGAGAGGGGGGAATACAGAGAGAGGGGAAGATAGAGAGGGGAAAATAGAGAGGGGGAAACAGAGAGGCGGCGGGGGACAGAGAGAGAGGTAGAACAGAGAGAGAGGGCAGGGGGACAGAGAGAGAGGGGAAAACAGAGAGAGAGAGGGGACAGAGAGGGGGGGAACAGAGGGAGAGGGAAAACAAAGAGAGGGGACAGAGAGAGAGAGTGTGTGGAAAATAGAGAGAGGGTGGAAACAAAAAGGGGGAAAACAAAGAGAGGGGGAAAACAGAGAGAGGGGAAACAGAGAGGGGGGAACAGAGAGAGAGGGGAACACAGGGGAGGGGGGGGGGGCAAAGAGCACGAGGACTACACAGAGAGGGGGGAATACAGGGAGAGACAGAGACAGAGAGAAAGATGTCACTCCTGAAAGATGGACATCCATTCAGAATACTCTGCATCACTCCAGCAAGTGTGTGGGCAGAGACTGACTACTTATGCAACAAAAACAATGCCAGGTATCTCACGAAATCATTTTTCAATATAGTAATGAGAAAGTAATCAATAAATTAGTCTTCTCATTTAAAGCTTCTTTACAAAAGTTCACGTTTTTGTTTTTATTCGGTAAGATACATTTTTAAAGCTTTTATATTTCGAAATTTGCTCACCGGCTCTCATGGGCCAAGCAAAAATCGGAATGCTGCCCTCCGCCTGAAAAGGTTGGACAACCCTGCTGTGGACTCTGTGCTTCTATGCTGCTGACCAAGACCTCATAAGGCCAGGAGCTGACCAGGAACCAAGAGCGACCATGTCAGCCAGAAGACACTGGGTTGCCCCACAGTTTAGTGATGCCTCCCTGCAAATTTTCCTCCAGGCTGTAAAGAAAAAGTGGGAGGTCCTCTTCCCAAGGGATGGCAGGAAGAGACCCTCCCACCTCACAAAGCAAGCCTGGACGCAGATCGCAGAGGAGGTTAGTAGCCATGGGGGTCACCCACCGAACTGCATCCAGTGCCACAAGAGGATCAATGACCTCCTTTGCTTCACCAAGGTGAGTCCTCCATACCTATCTCATCTTTGGGACTTGCATGTTGCCATGTGGGAGGAAGCACAGCATGGTCAGAGAGTGGCTGCAAAAGGGGGTGCCAAGGGGCTGAGGCAACAGCAGATCATGTAAGATGCATGGCTTCATCTCCAAGACAGCGGTCTTCTGTCCTAGCTTGCCCACCACACATCTCTTGAGACCAGTCCTGAGGATGAGACATTCAGAAACTCCCATTAAGGACCAAAGAGCTGCCACCAGAACAAGTCTTCTACTGATCTCCGTGAGAAGACTAACAGGGTCCCTCTTTCTGCTCACAGGAGAAAATGGCCCACAACTTGAGGGAAAGGACAAAGACTGGAGGTGGAATCTCGGATATCCGAGAATCAGCAGAGAGGGAGGCCCTGGAACTAGCAAGCTCCCAGAGAGACTGGAGTGTCCAGCAAAGAGCATGAGGAATTGTGTTCATGTGCCCACCACTGCTCTTCTAGAGAACAACATCACTCATGGGTGGCATGGGCAGACTCATGCAGCAGAACCCATAGAACCATAGAACAGTTACGGCACAGAAAGAGGCCATAAATGTTTGTGTTTTCTCATACAGGTTATGACACCTTGGAGAGAAGATCATCTGCTGGTGCCACTGGAATCCCATCATCCTCTGAGAACGAGGAGGAAGAATCCTCAGAGGTTTCACGATCACATTGTTCCCTGCACCCTGTCATGTCAGTGGATATGTGCTTGGGCTTAGATTCAGGGTCACAAGCCGGTGAGAGCATGACACATGCATCTGAGCAGCTGACAGAGGGCATGACAGGTGTGGCCACTGACAGTGGGAGGTCTGGCCCATGCTGAGACCCCAGCTGATGACGAGCCACTGGCATCAGCAGCACACATGCTGCACTGATAGAGAGATGTCAGGGAACATCTGGCAGAGCTGCCACAGGTGATACGCAGTTGTGCGCGGACTATGGAGGAGTCCTTCCATACCATAAGTGCTGCCATATCTCAGGCCTGTGAACATACGAACATACGAATTACAAGCAGGAGTAGGCCACTTGGCCCCTCGAATCTGCTCTACCGTTCAACAAGATCACGGCTGATCTGATTGTAACCTCAACTCCACATTCCCACCTACCCCCAATAACCTTTCACCCCCTTGCTTATCAAGAATCTATCTACCTCTGCCTTAAAAATATTTAAAGACTCTGCTTCCAGTGCCTTGTGAGGAAGGGATTTCCAAAGACTCACGACCCTCTGAGAGAAAAAAATTCTCTTCATCTCTGTCTTAAATGGGCAACCCCTTATTTTTAAACAGTGACCCCTAGTTCCAAATTCTCCTACAAGAGGAAACATACTTTCCACATCCACCCTGTTAAGACCCCTCAGAATCTTATATATTTCAATCAAGTCACCTCTTACTCTTCTAAACTCCAGCGGATACAAGCCTGACCTGTCCAACTTTTCCTCATAAGACAACCCGCCCATTCAAGGTATTAGTCTAGTAAACCTTCTCTGAACTGCTTCCAACGCATTGACATCCTTCCTCAAATAAGGAGAACAATACAGTACACAGTACTCCAGATGTAGCCTTACCAATGCCCTGTATAACTGAAGCATAACCTCTCTACTTTTGTATTCAATTCCTCTCGCAATAAACAATAACATTCTATTAGCTTTCCTAATTACTTGCTGTATTTGCATACTAAACATTTGCGATTCATTCATTAGGACACCCAGATCCCTCTGCATCTCGGAACTCTGCAATCTCTCACCATTTAGATAAATGCTTCTTTTTTATTCTTCTTGCCAAAATGGACAATTTCACATTTTCCCATATTATTGCCAACATATTTCCCACATTGCCAGATTTTCCAAAGCTGGTTCGGCTGTTTTTCTGAATCTATATGTGGAATATAAGAGTTCAGAAGAGCAAAGCTGAATGTGTGTAACAAAAATTTTGCATTGAGATACTCATTGAGTTCTGGGATGATAAGAACATAGGAAAATACAGGTAAAAGAATCTGCAGTCCACCTCTCTGGTCTCAAAAACAATTACCCCTCAATCATCCACTTCCTCAAATATTTATCCAATTCTACCTTAAATATTTCCACACTCCACTACCTTCCTGGGAGGGATGCAAAGGTACAGAAGAAGGACAAATATAAAGATCAAAAGAACAAAAGAAAAAGGGATTAAAATGGGAGAAAAAAGGACAGAGGCAGGCATACACACACAGCCAAACTGAAGCAGAGATAAGATCAGAGCATGGAAGACACAGGCACACAGAGAGAAAGATGCACACAGAGAAAGAGGCAGAGCCTGAAATATAGAGACATTGTAAGGTAGAAATCACACAGGGAAAGACTGAGTTGGAGACTGTGACATTAATGAGCGAGTGTGAGATCAGCGATAACTACCTACACTAATCAAACAGATGGTTTGTGTCAGCAATTTGCAAATTGTGAATGAACTAAAGAATAACCATTTCCACCCTGTCCATGATGCAGTTGGAGAATGGGATCCTGCTGATAACCGTCAGACGCTGGCTTCCCTCTCAGACAGAACCTATCCATCTTAGTCAGCAGATGTTGCATGTTAGCAGTAATTGTTCAGATTCATCCCACTGCCTCCCGGATTTTACAACTTAATCTCTCATTCTGTGTTGGAACAGCCGCTTCCTCACCCTGGTTTGTCATTTTTTCTTCGCCGTTTCTTCTGTGTGCTCTGTTGATATCTGTATTGGCAGAAAGCATGCACGTGAGTGATGAATGCAGTCCTAATGCCTGAGAAAAGACAAGTGAAAGAAAAAAATCTCCTCAGTTATAGTTGACAGGCACCAGGGGCAGCAACAGAGACCCAGTTAGGCCTGGATACTGTGATGTATGTGAAGGCAAGCTGTTAGCAATTTGTACAAGTGAGTCATTTGTCAAGGCAAAGCAGAGGTGTCATGAAACAATGTTTGCTGAGGAGCCCAGGTGCTTAAAGAGCCTGTACTGACAGCAGTGGCTGACTGCCTCAAGAATACAGTAGATTTTAAATGGGCGGTAAGATTTTTGAATGGTAATCATAAATATTGAAGGTGTAACCTGATAGTGGGGTACATTTTTGTTTTCTTCGCCTAACTGGTTATCTGGAGAAGTGTATTGCCTGCCCGTTATTAACTTGATTTCATTTAAAATTCTGCTGTCTATATCCTAACTCACATCAAGGTCGGTTTGCCCATCACCCCTGTGCTCATAGACCTACATTGGCTCCTGGTCCATGAAAACCTCCATTTTTAAAATTCTCCTACAATCATCTGATAACTCTGCATTTCTCTAATTCTAGTCTCTTATTCATAACCCTCTTCCTTTGACCCATCATTGGTGACCGTGCCATCAGTGATCTAGGCCCTAAGCTCTGGAGTTCCTTCCTTAAATCTCTCCACCTCTCCTCCTTTAAAACTCAACTTAAAACCTACCTCTTTGACCAAGTTTTTAGTCACCTGTCCTAATGTCTCATTCTTTGGCTCTGTGTCAATTTTGTCTGATTATGCTCCTGTGAAGCACCTTGTGATGTTTTACTATATCAAAGGTGCTACACAGATGCAGGTTGTTGGTATTGAACTTGTCCAATGGAATGAAAATGATAATAGAGTGTGACAAAAAGGAACAGAGTGTGCAAAGATAAAAGTACACCAGCAAATAGGGTCAGATTAGGGAAAATTGGTAAAAAGACAGAATTAAAGGCTCTTTATCAGAATGTTTGCAACATTTGTAACAAGATGGATGAATTGATAGCAAAATAGAAATAGGGTATGATATAGCCATTACAGAGACATGGTTGCAAGGTGACCAAGGCTGGGACCTGAATATTCAAGGGTATTTGACATTTTGGAGGGACAGGAGGAAAGGAAATGGAAGTGGGGTAACTCTGTTAATAAAGGATGAGATCAGTACAATAGTGAGAAATTATCTTGGTTCAGAAGATCTAGATGTGGAATCAGTTTGGGTGGAGATAAGAAATAGCAAAGGAAAGAAGTCACTGGTGGCAGTAGTTTATATGCTCCCTAGCAGTAGCTACAAAATAGGACAGAGCAGACATCAAGAAATAATGAGGCTTGCAAGAAAGGTACGGCAATAATCGTGGGTGATTTTAATCTTCACATCGATTGGACAAATCAAATTGGCAAAGGTAGCCTTGAGGCTGAGTTCACAGAGTGTATTCATGACAGCTCTTTGATTACATTCTAGAACCTAACAGGGACCAGGCTATTTTGGACCCCTGGTAATGTGTAATGAGACAGGATTAATTAAAGACCTCATGGTAAAGGATCCTAAAGTGCTCATAACATGATAGGATTTTACATTCAGTTTGAGGTTGAGAAATGTGGGTCCATAGCTAGTGTCTTAAACTTAAATAAAGGCTATTTTTAGGGTATGAAGACAGAGTTGGCTAAAGAGGACTAGGAAATTAGGTTAAAAGATAAGATGGTAGAGAAGCAGTGGCAAACATTTAAGGGGTATTTCATAATTCTCAACAAATATATATTCTATTGAGGAAGAAAGACTCCACCAGAAGGATGCATCATCCTTAGCTCACTAAGGAAGTTAAGGGTAGTATCAAATTGAAAGAAAAGGTGTCCTATGCTGCGAGGATTCGTGGTAGGCCAGAAGATTCAGAAAATTTTAGAAACCAGCAAGGAATGACTTAAGAAAAGGGAGAAAATGGATTATGAGAGAAAACTAGAAAGAAATATGAAAACAGACAGTAAAAGCTTTTATAAAAAGGAAAAGAGTAGCTGAAGTGAGCATTAGTTGCATTAGTCCCTTAGAGGATGAGACTGGTGAATTAATAATGGGAAACAAGGAAAGGGCAGAGGCTTTGAACAAGTATTTTGTATTCACAATAGAAGACAGAAGGCAGGAAAAGCATCCTAAGAATAGTAGAAAATCAGGGGGCAAAAGGGAGGGAGTAACTTAAAAGAATGATCACTGGAGAAAAGTAATGGAAATACAAATGGGACTAAAGGCTGATAATTCCCCTGGACCTGATGGCCTGCATCCGAGGGTCTTAAAGGAATTGGCTGCTGAGATAGTGGATGCATTGGTTGTAATCTTCCAAAATTTCCCAGATTCTGGAAAGGTCCCAGCAGATTGGAAAACCACTTTAATTCATTCTTTGTCAGGACCTCAAAGCTGTGGATCTCCTCACCTCCCTCAATCTCCCCTTTCTTTTAAGATTATTATTTTTAAAAATATGTGCTTGGGATCAAACAATTACTGCTATCTTCATAGGTTTTTACTTTCTCCAACTCTTTACAACCTTGGAGATGCCTTGTGCCGTAAGCCTTGGGTTTATCAATACAATGAAATGAAAAAGTCTAATTTAAAACAAAATGACCCATGAAAATTGAAGTGATTGTTCTTCACTAGGTGCTCAGCTGTACTTTATAGGGGTCAGTTTATGTGATGGTGCTGCTACAGTGGACAGGAAACAGGGGTGCCACACCCACAGTTGGACGGATGAGATTCTCCTTCAGCTGTCCTATATATTTATAAGCTTTTATTAAAATAAATAAGAGAAGATAAGACAAAGTAAATAAAAGGCAAAAAACTGCAAGATGCTTTGGTTCTCAAAAGAAGGAGCTGAGGCCAGACAGGAAAGTAGTAAGCGTGTATTGAACCAACCTGTGGCACCTATGCACCATTCTCATTTGTCACCTGCAGGCTGAGTCAAGAGAAGAGGGGTAGAAGACCAGGAACAAGTTATCTGTAGAGGGTGGGGAGTGGAAGAAAGGTGTAGGTATTCTGGGGGTGGAAGAAGGATAATAATTCACATAGATAGATAAGACAAGTAAAACAATGTTGACTTGTTGTACAATAGCACACAGTCCCGTGGTGTGGTAGGATATAGGATTATGCCTGTGATCACCCACTTTTTGAGGTTCTGATCTCAACAAAGTCTGAGAGGAACCAATGAGCAAAGCTAGCTAATTTTCCCACTGACAAAGGAGGGAAATGGGGGTGAGGGATATTGCTTTTTAAATAAAAAGATGGGGAATACCTGTTTTTTTCCATAGTTAATGAGAGCAAGTGAACTGCTTTGAATGTGTAACCCACATGAATGCAATTGCATTATTGAGTGCCTGATTACAGAGAAACGCAGGTACTCCAGCATTTTTCTTTAAAGAAATGATAGACCGGTATGAAATAGTAGGTTGTACCAATGCATTAGAAGGGGATTCTACAGGAGGATGATTTAAATTGTCACATCACTTTATGTCTGGATGCAGAATTAAAGAAGAGTTACCCCGGCCCCTCTCTTTACAGAATGATCGAAATGAAGCCTCAGAAGAGGCCAATTAGTCCAGTTGAACCTATGCCCGTATTTATTATTCAACTGGAACTTCCTAACTTCTCTGGCTTTTTCTTGGATCCTTAATATTTATTCTTTTCAAATACTTAAGTAGCCTCAATATCCACTCTTGGTAAAGCATATCATGTTCTAATAACCTGCTATGTGAAAAGTTATTTTTGGACAACCTACACCTTGAGGTTTCAAGTGGCACTTGCAGAGATCTGAAGGCAGACTCTCAGCAGGTAATCAATCGTATGTGAAGGAGAAAATTTAATTGAAGGGGAAGGGTAGAAACAGACAACTTTGGCAAAACAAAAACCACTTCTGTAGTAGAGGTAAGCTTCAAATTCATTTTAATGAGGTGAAGTTGATCTCATCTGAGGTTGGATGACAAGTGGTGTCATGTCAGCTGATGGCCATCCTCATATAAAAAACATGCACTAATAGGTGAAAATTGGAGTGAGGAGTGCACTTTGGATGACCCATTGGCACCTAAGGCTTTCAGATGAGCCTGTAAATGGAAACAGGCTTTAAGATGCTTATATATTCAAAAAAATGGGGTCTAACATCAGTTAAAAGACTTTGAGTGCAATCTTCAGGTACAAATGGAGGGAACTCATGCAGCGCATGCTCCAATATATTCTACCAGACATTGAGTGGCTCTAACTGGGGCCTTAAAGGGACCACTTAAGACTGCTCAGGAAATAAACTGGAAATTTTAGTGGGGCCCAGGAAAAAACTGCACCCCACTGGGCTGCCCTATCCATACCCATAAACCCCAGGATTGCCACCCTCCTCGACATGATTTCCCATCCTCCCAGAATCAACCAGCTGCAGTGGGTGCCCATTTGCTGTTCACAGCTTACCAGCAGCATCTAAATGGGGCTTAAACTGAAAATGACGAGGGACTGTCTACGCTGATTTTGTGCAGTCAGTGAGGTTTACCGATTTTATGCCCTGTTCAGGTGGTATTTGGAGATCGGGTCTGTCATGTCTTATTCACCTCCAAATTAACCCAAATAACACTCTCTAATTTCTTCCCTTGCTTCCCTTAGCAGCCTGGGACACATTTCACCTGGGCCTGGTAATTTATCCACTTTTAAGGATGCTAAACAACTTAATATCTCCTCCCTCACTATGTTTATCCCATCCAATATTTCACACTTCAATAAGAGTCAATATTCCACAGTAATTTGAGTGTAGAAATTAGTAATACTACTTTAACAATCTATATCTGTCAATGCATCAATTAGATGATGGTAGGAGACCGAAGGTGGAATTTCTAAACAGAAGATACGATGCTTAATGCTGCTATATTGTTTTAAATCTTGGCTAAGTTCATGAGAATTTGTAATGGATGGGGGTTGGTGTGGGGGAGGGGGGGGGCATTTTTTGAACGGTCTCCTTCAACTTTCCATCACTTTTGATACAAACACTGGTGTGATCCTGGAGTTGTGCCAGTCTACTTTCAATCATCGTTGATGGGGGTTGTATAGAGACCCCCAAACAGCAGTGGTGAGGTAGAGGATGGCATTAAACAGGAAATTAGAGACGCGTGCAATAAGGGTGCAACTGTAATTATGGGTGACTTTAATCTACGTATAGATTGGGCAAACCAAATTAGCAATAATGCTGTAGAGGAGGAATTCCTGGAGTGCGTACGTAATGGTTTTTTTGGACCAATATGTTGAGGAACCAATGAGAGAACAGGCCATCCTAGACTGGGTATTGTGTAATGAGAAACGATTAGTTAACAATCTTGTTGTGCGGGGTCCCTTGGGGAAGAGCGACCATAACATGATAGAATTCTTCATTAAGATGGTGAGTGAGAGGGTTGATTCCGAGACTAGGTTCCTGAATCTAAATAAAGGAAACTATGAAGGTATGAGGCACGAGTTGGCTATGATAGATTGGGGAACGTTACTTAAAGGGTTGACAGTGGATAGGCAATGGCTAGCATTTAAAGAGCGCATGGATAAATTACAACAGTTGTTCATTCCTGTCTGGCGCAAAAATAAAACAGCAAGGGTGGCTCAACCGTGTCTTACAAAAGAAATTAGGAATAGTATTAGATCCAAGGAGGAGAAATATAAAATGGCCAGAAGAAGCAGCAAACCTAAGAATTGGGAGCAGTTTAGAATTCAGCAAAGGAGGACAAAGGGATTGATAAGAAGGGGAAAATAGAGTATGAGAGTAAGCTTGCAGAGAATATAAAAACTGACTGTAAAAGCTTCTATAGACATGTGAAGAGAAAAAGATTAGTGAAGACAAATGTGGGTCCCTTACAGTCAGAAATGGGGGAATTTATAATGGGGAGCAAAGAAATGGCAGACCAATTAAATACATACTTTGGTTTTGTCTTCACAAAGGAGGACACAAATTACCTGCCAGAAACATTGGGGAACATAGGGTGAGAAGGAGGAACATCTCGTGAGAAGGAGGAACTGTATGAAATCATTATTAGTAGGGAAATGGTGTTGGGGAAATTGATGGGATTGAAGGCCGATAAATCTCCAGGGCCTCATAATCTACATCCCAGAGTACTTAAGGAAGTGGCCCTTGAAATAGTAGATGCATTGCTGGTCATTTTTCAAAATTCTATAGACTCTGGAACAGTTCCAATGCATTGGAAGGTAGCTAATGTAACCCCACTATTTAAAAAAGGAGGTGGAGAGAAAACAGGGAATTATAGACCGGTTAGCCTGACATTAGTAGTGGGGAAAATGCTAGAGTCCATTATAAAAGATGAAATAGCAGAGCACTTGGAAAACAATGACAGGATCGGATGAAGTCAACATGGATTTATGAAAGGGAAATCATGCTTCACTAATCTACTGGAAATTTTTGAGGATGTAACTAGTAGAATAGATCAGGGAGAAACAGTGGATGTGGTGTATTTGGACTTTCAGAAGGCTTTCAGTAAGGTCCCACCTAAGAGATTAGCGTGCAAAATTAAAGCACATGGGATTGGGGGTAAGGTACTGCTATGGATAGAGAACTGGTTGGCAGACAGGAAACAAAGATTAGGAATAAATGGGTCTTTTTTTGAGTGGCAGGCAGTGACTAGTGGGGTACCGCTGGGATCAGTGCTAGGACTCCAGCTATTCACAATATATATTACTGATGTAGATGAGGGAATTAAATGTAATATATCCAAGTTTGCAGACGACACAAAGCTGGGTGGGAGTGTGAGCTGTGAGGAGAATAGAGAGAAGCTCCAGTGTGATTGGGACAGGTTGAGTGAGTGGGCAAATACATGGCAGATGCAATATAATGTGGATAAATGTGAGGTTATCCACTTTGGAGGCAAAGCAGGAAGAATGGCGATAGATAGGGAAAGGGGGGAAGGTGCAGCGAGACCTGGATGTCCTTGTGCATCAATCGCTGAAAGTAAGCATGATGGTGCAGCTGGCAGTTAAGAAGGCAAATGGTATAGCCTTCATAGCGAGAGGATTCAAGTACAGGAGCGAGGATGTCTTGCTGCAATTATACAAGGCCTTGGTGAGACAACATTTGGAGTATTGTTTGCAGTTTTGGTCTCCTTATCTGAGGAAGGATGTTCTTGGAGGGAGTGCAGCGAAGGTTCACCAGACTGATTCCTGGGATGGCAGGACTAATGTATGAAGAGAGATTGGGTCGATTAGGCTTGTACTCACTGGAGTTTAGAAGAATCATAGGGGATCTCATAGAAACCTACAAAATTCTAACAGGACTGGACAGACTAGATGCACTAAGGATGTTCCTGATGGCGGGGGAATGCAGGACCAGGCCTCACAGTCTAAGGATAAGGGGTAAGCCATTTAGGACTGAGATGAGGAGACATTTCTTCACCCAGAGAGTGGAGAACCTCTGGAATTCTCTACCAGGGCAAGCAGTTGAGGCCAACTCATGAAATATATTCAAGAAAAAGTTAGATATAGTTCTTAGGGCTAAAGGGATCAAGGGATACAGGAGAAAGCGGGAACAGGGTACTGTTTGGATGATCAGCCATGATCGTATTGAATGGCGGAGCAGGCTCAAAAGGCTGAATGGCCTGCTCCTGCTCCTATTTTTCGATGTTTTTATGTTTCTACAGCAAAGTGATGGAGTGATGGAAGATGTTGTTGCCAGTGCAATCAAGTGGCACTTACTCAGCAAATGGGGAGGCGGTGGGGTAGTGGTAATGTCATTAGACAAGTAATCCAGAGCCCAGGCTATTGCTCTGGGGGCATGGGTTCAAATCCCACCATGGCAGATAGTGAAATTTGAATTCAATCAATTACAGACCAGTGAGTCTAATATCACTGGTAGGGAAACTATTGGAAAAAATTCTGAGGGACAGGTTTAATCTCCACTTGGAGAGGCAGGGCTTACTCAAGGATAGTCAGCATGGCTTTGTCAGGGGGAGATCACGTCTAACAAATTTGATTGAATTTTTCGAGGAGGTGACCAGGTATGTAGATGAGGGTAAAGCACTTGATATTGTCTACATGGACTTCAGTAAGGCTTTTGATAAGATCCCACATGGGAGATTGGTCAAGAAGGTAAGAGCCCATGGGATCCAGGGCAATTTGGCAAATTGGATCCAAACTTGGCTTAGTGGCAGGAGGTAGAGGGTGATCGTCGAGGATTCCTTCAAACGTCAGTTGATTAGAATCCAAGACCGGCATGTTCCTGTGAGGAAGAAGAATAAGTTTGGCAAGTTTTGGGAACCTTGGACAATGAGGGATATTGTGAGCCTAGTCAAAAAGAAAAAGGAAGCATTCATAAGGGCTAGAAGGCTGGGAACAGACGAAGCCCTTGAGGAATATAAAGAAAGTAGGAAGGAACTTAAGCAAGGAGTCAGGAGGGCTAAAACGGGTCATGAAAAGTCATTGGCAAACAGGATTAAGGAGAATCCCAAGGCTTTTTATCGGTATATAAAGCGCAAGAGGGTAGCCAGGGAAAGGGTTGGTCCACTCAAGGACAGAGTGGAATCTATGCGTGGAGCCAGAGGAAATGGGCGAAGTACTAAATGAGTACTGTGCATCAGTATTCACCAAAGAGAAGGACTTGGTGGATGATGAGCCTAGGGAAGGGAGTGTAGATAGTATGGGTCATGTCGCTATCAAAAAGGAGGAGGTGTTGGGCATCTTGCAAAGCGTTAAGGTAGATAAGTCCCGAGGGCCTGATGGAATCTACCCCAGAATACTGAGGGAGGCAAGGGAGGAAATTGCTGGGGCCTTGACAGAAATCTTTGCATCCTCATTGGCTACAGGTGAGGTCCCAGAGGACTGGAGCATAGCCAATGTTGTGCCTTTGTTTAAGAAGGATAGCAAGGATAATCCAAGAAATTATAGGCCGGTGAGCCTTACGTCAGTGGTAGGGAAATTATTAGATAGGATTCTTCGGGACAGATTTTACTCCCATTTGGAAACAAATGAACTTATTAGCGAGAGGCAGCATGGTTTTGTGAAGGGGAGGTCGTGTCTCACTAACTTGATCGAGTTTTTTGAGGAAGTGACGAAGATGATTGATGAAGGAAGGGCAGTGGATGTTGTCTACATGGACTTCAGTAAAGCCTTTGACAAGGTCCTTCATGGCAGACTGGTACAAAAGGTGAAGTCACATGGGATCAGAGGTGAGCTGGCAAGATGGATAAAGAACTGGCTCAGTCATAGAAGACAGAGGGTAGCAGTGGAAGGGTGCTTTTTGAATGGAGGGCTGTGACTAGTGGTGTTCCGCAGGGATCAGTGCTGGGACCTTTGCTGTTTGTCGTATATATAAATGATTTGGAGGAAAATGTAGCTGGTCTGATTAGTAAGTTTGCGGACGACACAAAGATTGGTGGAGTTGCGGATAGTGATGAGGATTGTCAGAGGATACAGCAGGATATAGATCAGTTGGAGACTTGGGTGGAGAAATGGCAGATGGAGTTTAACCTGGACAAATGTGAGGTAATGCATTTTGGAAGATCTAATACAGGTGGGAAGTATACAGTAAATGGCAGAACCCTGAGGCGTATTGACAGGTAGAGAGATCTGGGCGTATCGGTCCACAGGTCACTGAAAGTGGCAATGCATGTGGATAAGGTAGTCAAGAAGGCATACGGCATGCTTGCCTTCATCGGTCGGGGCATAGAGTATAAAAATTGGCAAGTCATGCTGCAGCTGTACAGAACCTTAGTTAGGCCACACTTGGAATATTGTGTGCAATTCTGGTTGCCACACTACCAGAAGGATGTGGAGGCTTTGGAGAGGGTACAGAGGAGTTTTACCAGGATGTTGCCTGGTCTGGAGGGTATTAGCTCTGAGGAGAGGCTGGATAAACTCGGATTGTTTTCACTGGAACGACGGAGGTGGAGGGGCGACATGATAGAGGTTTACAAAGTTATGAGTGGCATAGACAGAATAGATAGTCAGAAGCTTTTTCCCAGGGTGGAAGAGTCAGTTACTAGGGGACATAGGTTTAAGGTGAGAGGGACAAAGTTTAGAGGGGATGTGCGTGGCAAGTTCTTTACACAGAGGGTGGTGAGTGCCTGGAACTTGCTGCCGGGGGAGGTGGTGGAAGCAGGTACGAAAGCGACGTTTAAGAGGCATCTTGACAAATACATGAATAGGATGGGAATAGTGGAATACGGACCCCAGAAGTGAAGAAGGTTTTAGTTTAGACAGACATCAAGATCGGCGCAGGCCTGGAGGGCCGAATGACCTGTTCCTGTGCTGTACTGTTCTTTGTTCTTTGATTGATTTTGTGATTGGAAGCCTGTAACGCGTGGTGTACCACAGGGATCGGTGCTGAGACCCCTGCTGTTTGTGGTGTACATTAATGATTTAGACGTGAATCTAGGTGGTATGATCAGTAAGTTCGCAGATGATACGAAAATTGGTGGTGTTGTAAATAGTGAGGAGGAATTCCTTAGATTACAGGACGATATAGATGGGCTGGTAAGATAGGCGGAGCAATGGCAAATGGAATTTAATCCTGAGAAGTGTGAGGTGATGCATTTTGGGAGGACTAACAAGGCAAGGGAATATATAATGGATGGTAGGACCCGAGGAAGTACAAAGAGTCAGATGGACCTTGGTGTACTTGTCCATAGGTCACTGAAGGCAGCAGCACAGGTAGATAAGGTGGTTAGGAAGGCATATGGGATACTTGCCTTTATTAGCCAAGGCACAGAACATAAGAGCAGGGAGGTTATGATGGAGCTGTATAAAATGCTAGTTAGGCCACATTGTACTGTGTACAATTCTGTTCACCACAGTGTAGGAAGGATGTGATGCACTGGAGAGGTTGCAGAGGAAATTCAGCAGATGTTACCTGGGCTGGAGCATTTCAGCTTTGAAGAGAGACTGGATAGGCTCGGGTTGTTTTCCTTAGAACAGAGAAGGCTGAGGGGGATCTGATTGAGGTATACAAAATTATGAGGGGCATAGATAGGGTAGATAGGAAGAAACTTTTTCCCTTAGTGGAGGTGTCAATAACCAGGGGGCATAGATTTACGGTAAGGGGCAGGAGGTTTAGAGGGGATTTGAGGAAAAAAATTTTCACCCAGAGGGTGGTTGGAATCTGGAACCGACTACCTGAAGGGGTGATAGAGGCAAGAACCCTCACAACATTTAAGAAGTATTTATATGAGCACTTGAAACACCATACCATACAAGGCTATCGGCCAAGTGCTGGGAAATGGGATTAGAATAGATGGGCTTGATGGCCTGCGCAGACACGGTTTCTTGGGCCTGTTTCTGTGCTGTATTACTCTGTCACTCTATGACTCTAATAAATCTGGAATTAAAAGCTGTTCTAATGGTGATCATTGAAACCCTTGTCTGTTGTAAAAACCCATCCAGTTAACTAATGTCCTTTAGGGAATGAAATCTGCTGTTCTTACCTCGTCTGGCCTACATGTGATTCAAGACCCACAGCAATGCGGTTGACTCTTTAAAAAATGCTCTCTGAAATAGCAAGGCACTCTGTTCAAGAGTAATTGGGGATGGGAAATAAATGCTGGCCGAGTCAACGATACCCACATCAAACAAACAAATAAAAAAAAAACCCTGCACACTGATTCTTAGTCTGGGTTCCACCAGGGCCACTCAGTTCCAAACCTGATTACAACTTTGGTCTAAAGATGGAGAAAACTGGGGAATTGCAGAGGTGAGGTGAGAGTGACTGTCCTTGACATCAAGGCAACATTTGAGCAAGTGTGGCATCAATGAGCCCCAGCAAAACTGAAGTCATTAGGAATCAAGGTGAAACCCTACACTGGTTGGTCTCATATCTAGCACAAAGGAAGATGGTTATGCTTATAAAAACAGAAAGTGCTGGGAATACTCAGCAGGTCTGGCAGCATCTGTGGCGAGAGAAACAGTTAACATTTCAGGTCTGTAACCTTACATCAGCACAAGTCAGGAGTGTGATGGAATACTCTCCACTTGCCTGGATGAGTGCAGCTCCAACAACACTCGAGAAGCACAACACCATCCAAGACCATGCAGCCCACTTTATTGGCACCCCATCCATCACCATGCACATTGACTCCCTCCACAACCAGCGCACAGTGGCAGCAGTGTGTGCCATCTACAAGACGCATTGCAGCAACTCGCCAAGTCTCTTCAACAGCAAGTTCCAGGGCAAAAGATGCATGGGAACACTGCCACTTACAAATCCCCTTCCAAGCCACACGTCACCCTGACTTGGAACTATATTGCTGTTCCTTCACTGCCACTGGGTCAACTCCCTTCTTCACAGCACTGTGAGTGTACCTACAACACATTAACTGCAGGCGTTCAAGAAAGTGGTTTACCAACACCTTCTCAAGGGCAATTAGAACCTTAGAAAACCATAGAAAAGTTACAGCACAGAAAGAGGTCATTCAGCCCATCATGGCTGTGCCAGCTGAAAAAAATTCTAACCACTCATTCTAATTCCACATTCCAGCACCTGGTCTGTAGGCTCGCAGGTTACAGCACTTCAGGTGCAGGTTCAGGTACCTTTTAAATGAGTTGAGGGTTTCTGCTTCCAACAGCAATCTGGGCAGTGAATTCCAGACACCCATCACCCTCTGGGTGAAAAAGTTTTTCCTCATGTCCCCTTTAATCTTTTTTACTAATCACCTTACAATCTGTGCCCTCTGGTAATTGACCTCTCCACTAGGGGAAACAGGTCCTTCCTGTCTTCTCTATCTGGGCCCCTCATCATTTTGTTCACCGCAATTAAGTCACCTCTCAGCCTCCTCTTTTGCAAGGAAAACAACCCTAGCCCTATCCAATCTTTCCTCATAGCTGCAATTATCAAGCCCTGGCAACATTCTTGTAAATCTCCTCTGTACTCTCTGCAGAATAATTATGTCCTTCCTGTAATGTGGTGACCAGAACTGTACGCAATACTCCAGCTGTGGCCTAATACAGTTCCAGCATTACATCCCTGCTTTTGTATTTTATACTTCGGCCAATAAAGGAAAGCATTCATTAAGTTTTCTTCACCAATCTATCTACCTGTCCTGCCACCTTCAGGGACCTATGGACATGCACTCCAAGGTGTCTCACTTTTTCTACCCCTCTCAATATCCTCACGTTTATTGTGCATTCCTTTGCTTTATTTGCCCTCCCCAAATGCATTACCTCACACTTCTCTGGATTGAATTCCATTTGCCACTTTTCCGCCCACTCAACCAAACCATTGATATCATTCTGGAGTCTACAGCTATCCTCTTCATTATCAACTACATGGCCAATTTTTGTGTCATCTGCAAATTTCCCAATCATGCCTCCCACATTTAAGTCCAAATCATTAATATATACCACAAACAGCAAGGGACCCAACACTAAGCCCTGTGGAATGCCACTGGAAACTGCCTTCCATTCACAAAAAAACCATCCGTCGACCATAATGATTTGTTTTCTGTCACTGAGCCAATTTTGGATCCTACCTGCCACATTCCCCTGTATCCTATGGGCTTTTACTTTTCTGACCAATCTACAATGTGGAACCTTGTCAAATGCCTTACTAAAATCCATGTAGACAAAATCGACTGCACTACCCTCATCAATCCTCCTTGTTACTTCCTCAAAAAATTCAATTAAGTTAGTAAGATATGACCTTACTTAACAAATCCATGCTGACTGTTCCTGATTAATCCGTGCCTTTCTAAGTGACAGTTTATCCTATCTCTCAGAATTGATTCTCATAATTTGCCCATCACTGAGGTCAGACTGACAGGCCTATAGTTATTTGGCCTATCCCTCACACCCTTTTTAAACAATGGTACAACGTCTGGTACCTCGTATGTATCTATTGCCAATTTGAAAATGATCCTCAGAGTCATGGAGTTATACAGCAGAGAAACAGGCTCTTCGGCCCATCTTGTCTGTGCCTGCCATCAAGCCTATCTATTCTAATCATATTTTCCAGCACTTGGCTCGTAGCCTTGGATGCTATGGCATTTCAAGTGCTCATCTAAATACTTCTTAAATGTTGTGAGGGTTCCTGCCTCTACCACCCCTTCAGGGATCCGTCATTTCTTCCCTGGCTTCCTTTAACAGCTTGTGGTACAATCCATCCGGCTCTGGTGATTTATCCACTTTCAAGGATGGGATTGAGATTCACAAGGAGGAGGTGTTAGCAATTTTGGAAAGAGTGAAAATAGATAAGTCCCCTGGGCCAGATGGGATTTATCCTAGGATTCTCTGGGAAGCCAGGGAGGAGATTGCAGAGCCGTTGTTGTTGATCTTTATGTCGTCATTGTCGACAGGAGTAGTGCCGGAAGACTGGAGGATAGCAAATGTTGTCCCCTTGTTCAAGAAGGGGAGTAGAGACAGCCCTGGTAATTATAGACCTGTGAGCCTTACTTCGGTTGTGGGTAAAATGTTGGAAAAGGTTATAAGAGATAGGATTTATAATCATCTTGAAAAGAATAAGTTCATTTGCGATAGTCAGCACGGTTTTGTGAAAGGTAGGTCGTGCCTCACAAACCTTATTGAGTTTTTCGAGAAGGTGACCAAACAAGTGGATGAGGGTAAAGCCGTGGATGTGGTGTATATGGATTTCAGTAAGGCGTTTGATAAGGTTCCCCACGGTAGGCTATTGCAGAAAATACGGAAGTATGGGGTTGAAGGTGATTTAGAGCTTTGGATCAGAAATTGGCTAGCTGAAAGAAGACAGAGGGTGGTGGTTGATGGCAAATGTTCATCCTGGAGTTTAGTTACTAGTGGTGTACCACAAGGATCTGTTTTGGGGCCACTGCTGTTTGTCATTTTTATAAATGACCTGGATGAGGGTGTAGAAGGGTGGGTTAGTAAATTTGCGGATGACACGAAGGTTGGTGGAGTTGTGGATAGTGTCGAAGGGTGTTGTAGGGTACAGAGGGACATAGATAGGCTGCAGAGCTGGGCTGAGAGATGGCAAATGGAGTTTAATGCGGAGAAGTGTGAGGTGATTCACTTTGGAAGGAGTAACAGCAATGCAGAGTACTGGGCTAATGGGAAGATTCTTGGTAGTGTAGATGAGCAGAGAGATCTTGGTGTCCAGGTACATAAATCCCTGAAAGTTGCTACCCAGGTTAATAGGGCTGTTAAGAAGGCATATGGTGTGTTAGCTTTTATTAGTAGGGGGATCGAGTTTAGGAGCCACGAGGTCATGATGCAGCTGTACAAAACTCTGGTGAGGCCGCACCTTGAGTATTGCGTGCAGTTCTGGTCACCGCATTATAGGAAGGATGTGGAGGCTTTGGAAAGGGTGCAGAGGAGATTTACTAGGATGTTGCCTGGTATGGAGGGAAGGTCTTACGAGGAAAGGCTGAGGGACTTGGGGTTGTTTTCGTTAGAGAGAAGGAGGAGGAGAGGTGACTTAATAGAGACATACAAGATAATCAGAGGGTTAGATAGGGTGGATAGTGAGAGTCTTTTTCCTCGGATGATGATGGCAAACACGAGGGGACATAGCTTTAAGTTGAAGGGTGAAAGATATAGGACAGATGTCAGAGGTAGTTTCTTTACGCAGAGAGTAGTAGGGGCATGGAACGCCCTGCCTGCAACAGTAGTAGACTCGCCAACTTTAAGGGCATTTAAGTGGTCATTGGATAGACATATGGATGAAAATGGAATAGTGTAGGTCAGATGGTCGGCGCAACATCGAGGGCCGAAGGGCCTGTACTGCGCTGTAATGTTCTAATTCTAAAAAAAAAGGATGTCAGACGATGTGTCGAGATGTGACAAAATAGGGAAGCAGGTAGGTGATTGGCTGGTTGAGACTTCAGAACTACAAACAGCACGACAGGGGCGAGAGAGCGGCGAGGCACAGGGTGCTTGTTGGTGAGTATCTGGTGGATATTTTCTTACTTTCTTATTTTCTTTTTTCTGCTGATTTTTATCTTTCTCGAACATTTAAGTCCATCTACTAAGTAGAAGCTAAAATACCAGTAGTCAGTAGGTGGTTACTCATTTGATTGTTCCATTTATGACCATTTTATTGTGTTTATTTAAACTTCCAATTTTAGTGCAGTAAATAAATAAGTTGCGGCATGGCAGGGCTGCTCAGACCCGTCAAATGCACATGTGGGGAGTCCAGGACCCTACCCATGTCCTGGATAACAACATATGCAGAAAGTGCCACCAAATGCAAAATCCTGAGCACCGAATCTTGGAACTCGAGGAGCAGCTGATGTCACTGATGTGCATTCGCAAGGATAAAAGATACGTGGATAGCACGTTTCAGGAGGGGTCACCCCGCAGCTTAAGAGAACGTAGGCAGAGAGGGATTGGGTGGCTGCCAGACAGACAAGAAAGGCAGGTAGTACAGGAGTCCCCAGAGGGCATCCCACTTTCTAACCGGTATTGAGTTCTGAGTACCGATGGCAGAGAGGGTTCCTCTGGAGAGAGCAGCAAAAGTCATGATTAGAGCACCATGGGTGACTCAGCTGTGCAGGAGAGGGAGGAAAAAGACAAGAGAGCAATAGTGGTAGGGGATTCTACAGTTAGGGGAACAGATAGACGTTTCTGTGGTCGCAGATGTGATTCCACAATGGAATGTTGCCTCACTGATGCAAGGGTCATGGATATCGCGAAGCAGCTACAAAGAATTCTGGCGGGTGAGGGTGCACAGCCAGAGGTGGTGGTCCACATTGGTACCAACGATATATGTAGAAAAAAGGATGAGGTCCTGCAGGCTGAGTTTAGGGAGTTAGGAAAGAGATTAGCACGCAGGGCCTCAAAGGTAGTAATCTCCAGATTACTCCCAAGGCCACGTGCTAGTGAGTATAGAAAAATAGAAAAATACACTAGATGAATGCATGGTTAGAGAGATGGTGCAGGAGGGAGGTCTTCAGATTTCTGGGGATTTGGGACCTTTATAAGCCAGACGGTCTATACCTGAACAGGATTGGGACAAATATCCCAGCAGGAAGGTTTGCCAGTGCTGTTGGGGATGGTTTAAACTAGATTGGCAGGGGAATGGGAACCTGAGGGCAGTTTCAGGCAGGACAAATTCAGAGCAGGGAATGAGAGGCAGAAAATTAGTGAGTGACGCTGAAAGACAAAAGAAGCAAAGGTTAAAAAGTGTACAGCACAGGAATTTAGTAGTGTTAAAAGGTTTTTATTTAAATGCAAGGAGCATAGCAAATAAAGCCGATGAGCTGAGGTACTTGGCAGCATGATATCATTGCTACAACGGAAATTTGGCTTAAAGAGGGGCAAAAATGGCAGCTCAACACCCCTGGATATAGAGTTTTGAGGCGGGATAGAGAGGGGGATAAAAAGGAGGGGGTGTAGCATTATTGGTTAAAGAATCAATTACAGCTATGGGAAAGGATGGTATGCTAAATTAATCATCAAATGAGGCCATATGGGTTGAGCTCAGAAGGAAAAAAGTAGCAGCCACACTACTATGAGTGTACTATAGACCCCCAAATAGTGAGAGGGAGATAGAAGACGAATAGGGGGAGGCGGTGGTGGTGGCATAGTGGTGATATCACTGGACTAGTAACCCAGAGACATAGGGTATTGATCTGGAGACATGGGTTCGAATCCCACCACAGCAGAAGGTGGAATTTGAATTCAATTAATAAATCTGGAATTAAAAGCTAGTCTAATGATGGTCATGAAACCATTGCGATTGTTGTAAAAACCCATCTGGTTCACTAATGTCCTTTAGGGAAAATCTGCTGTCCTTACCTGGTCTGGCCTACATGTGACTCCAGACCCACAGCAATGTGGTTAACTCTTACATGCCCTCTCAAATGGCCGAGCAAGCCACTCAGTTGTTACTAACCACTACGAAGTGAATGAAACCAGACAGACCACCCGGCATCGACCTAGGCACCGGAAACGACAACGGCAAACCCAGCCCTGCCGACCCTGCAAAGTCCTCCTTACTAACATCTGGGGGTTTGTGCCAAAGTTGGGAGAGCTGTCCCACAGACTAGTCAAGCAACAGCCTGACAAAGTTATACTCACGGAATCATACCCTACAATGTCCCAGACACTACAAACACTATCCCCGTGTATGTCCTATCCCACTGGCAGGACAGACCCAGCAGAGGTAGCGGAACAGTGGTCTACAGTAGGGAGGGAGTTGCCCTGGGAGTCCTCAACATCGACTGCGGACCCCATGAAGTCTCATGGCATCAGGTCAAACATGGGCAAGGTAACCTCCTACTGATTACCACCTACCGACCTCCCTCAGCTGATGAGTCAGTACTCCTCCATGTTGAACACCATTTGGAGGAAGCACTGAGGGTGGCAAAGGCACAAAATGTATTCTGGGTGGGGGACTTCAATGTCCATCACCAAGAGTGGCTCAGTAGCACCACTACTGACCGGGCTGGCCGAGTCCTAAAGGACATAGCTGCTAGGCTGGGTCTGCAGCAGGTAGTGGGGGAAGCAACACAAGGGAGAAACATACTTGACCTTGTCCTCACCAATCCGCCTGCCGCAGATGCTTCTGTCCATGACTGTATTGCAAGGAGTGACCACCGCACAGTCCTTATGGAGACGAAGTCCTGCCTTCGCATTGAGGATACCTTCCATCGTGTTGTGTGGCACTATCACCGTGCTAAATGGGATAGATTTTGAACAGATCTAGCAATGCAAAACTGGGCATCCATGAGGCGCTGTGGGCCATCAGCAGCAGCAGAATTGTACTCAACCACAATCTGTAACCACATGGCCCGGCATATCCCCCACTCTACCATTACTATCAAGTCAGGAGACCAACCCGGGTTCAAAGAAGAGTGCAGGAGGGTATGTCAGGAGCAGCACCAGGCATACCTCAAAATGAGGTGTCAACCTGGTGAAGCTACAACCCAGGACTACTTTCATGCCAAACTGCATAAGCAGCATGCAATAGACAGAGCTAAGCGATCCCATAACCAACGGATCAGATCTAAGCTCTGCAGTCCTGCCACATCCAGTCGTGAATGGTGGTGGACAATTAAACAACTAACTGGAGGAGGTGGCTCCACAAATATCCCCATCCTCAATGATGGGGGAGCCCAGCACATCAGTATGAAAGATAAGGCTGAAGCATTTGCAACAATCTTCAGCAAGAAGTGCCGAGTTGATGATCCATCTCGGCCCCCTCCTGAAGTCCCCAGCATTACAGATGCCAAACTTCAGCCAATTGGACTCACTCCGCGTGATCTCAAGAAACAACTTAAGGCACTGAATACTGCAAAGGCTATCGGCCCTGACAATATTCCGGCTATAGTACTGAAGATCTGTGCTCCAGAACTTGCCGCACCCCTAGCCAAGCTGTTCCAGTTTAGCTACAACACTGGCATCTACCCTGCAATGTGGAAAATTGCCCAGGTATGTCCTGTACACAAAAAACAGGACAAGTCCAACCTGGCCAATTACCGCCCCATCATGTCCACTCTCAATCATCAGTAAAGTGATGAAAGGTGTCATCAATAGTGCCATCAAGCAGCACTTGCTTAGCAATAACCTGCTCAGTGAAGCTGTTCGGGTTCCACCAGGTCCACTCAGCTCCTGACCGCATTACAGCCTTGGTTCAAACATGGACAAAAGAGCTGAACTCAAGTGGTGAGGTGAGAGTGACTGCCCTTGACATCAAGGCAGCATTTGACTGAGTGTGGCATCAAGGAGCCCTAGCAAAACTGGAGTTAATTGACACATCTAATTCACCTTTGTGAAGTTACTATGGGAGCTTTATCCTTATTTTGATGACCAAGCATTTTGATGGCCTAACTTTCATCATGTGTTGTAGGTTGTTGTGTGCACAGGACAGCAATAGCCCCTCTTCAAAGAAAGCATTAAATGATACCCCAAAACTCTGCTGCGGGACAGGTGTTTCAATAGTGCCAGTACTAATGAGGTTGATAACCCCTAATATTTAAATAGCCACTACCCCATGGTTTGGGATTTGATCACAGTGAGACCAGACACACAATAGAAGTTCAGCTTTTCTCAAGGAATTTCTAGGCTGTATTCATTTAATGTTAGTTTGGAATAAGCCCGAAGACAAGTTCACATAAGAATGCCATACTACTCCAATCGTCCTAGGGTAGAATCCCCATCCAACAATTTGCTACAGCCCACTACTTCACACTATTCTATCATTTATATCATAAATCTTACCTAAGCATATATGCAAACATGTATCCAGTGCACACTTACTCAAAACATATAAAGTACAGCATCCTGAACCATGCAAATTTCCTGGGATCAACACCTGCACCTGTCCTGGTTCCACTCCCTTCAAACACTAGGGCAACAGCACTGCATTTATCTAATATAAAAGCAAAATACTGCGGATGCTGGAAATCTGAAACAAAAACAAGAAATGCTGGAATCACTCAGCAGGTCTGGCAGCATCTGTGGAAAGAGAAGCAGAGTTAACGTTTCGGGTCAGTGACCCTTCTTCGGAACACCATTCGGAACACTGCATTTATCTAGTCTGGAGCATTGCAGTCAAGGTTTGCTCGCAATGCTAGCAGCCAGCATCGATGTCCAGGATCCTACCCAGAGACTAGTAAAAGCAAGGCTACCATTATGCAGTATGATGTTTATTTTGAGCATGTGTGATATTGGGCTGAATTTTATGAGGCCTCTGGCATCGGGGGTTGTGGTTGGGGGGGCTGGAAAATTCTCCCGGGAAAGGCCCGCCACGACCCCCAAAGCCAAGAAGACCTCACTGCATTTTACCAGTGACGGCGAGGCCTCTGTACGGTGCACCCCCCACCTGGCGCTCGGTTGCGGGGCCTCCATTTCAATATTAAAATTAAGTTAAAAAGATGCAAAGATCCCGATGGCCATCCCACGCCGGTATTACGGCCACCAGCTGGAATTCCTGCACCTTCGCGGGAGCGGGAAAAACTGCTCCGAAGGGGTTGAGGGTTAAATGTTCTGAAGGTGGGGGGGTTAAAGTTCATTATTTGAAAAATTGGTTTTCTGGGGTTATAGATAAATTATATTTATTAAGAACCCATTGGGTGGGGGGTGGGGGTGGGAGAGGGGATGCAAAGTTTGAATAAAATTGTATTTCAAATATTTGTGTGGCAGGACCTTTAAACATTTAAATTGCATTAGCATTGTCAGGGACGGAGCGACTGCCCCCTCTATGTCACCGAGAGCAGCCGCTCTGCCACCTCCATTTAAATGAGCCCCTGCCCAAAATATCTAGGGGGCTCAGCGACGGTGCATCCGTGCCTGAAGACTGTCGACATCAGAGCACACCGCTGTGATTTGCGGCATGTGCTAAATTTCTCCACCTCTCTCCTCCTTTAAGTCCCTCCTTAAAACTGACCTCTGACCAAGCTAATGTCTCCTTTGACTTGGCATCAAATTTTGTCTGATTACATTTCTGTGACATGCCTTGGGATGTTTTCCTATCTTACAGATGCAAGTTGCTAATTTTGCAAAGCTTGGATTTTAAAAATACAATATTTTACAGGAAAAATAACATATCTTGCACTTCTGCCTGTTCTATCGTCAGTAGGATCAAACAAAGAGGGAGCAGGTGCATCCAATTCTATACTGAGAGCATGTGAATTGCAGCTGATCGGTAGGACAATGTTCTGACTATTTTTCCTATCTTGGTGAAATTATGGCCTTGTGCTCTTGGCGCAATATCTAATCATACAATAGTGTAACCTTGGACCGTAACAATAATGTCCCCAGGTGAACTGAAATTGAAATTTAATCTTTCACACATGCTCTGATATACATAAGAAATAGAAGCAGGAGTAGACAACACGGCCCCCCAAGCTTACTCCACCATTCAATATGATCATGGCTAATCAATTACCTAAGCTCCATTTATCCACCTGCTCCCCAAATCCCTTGATTCCTTGAGAAACCAAAAATCTACCAATCTCAGCCTTGAATATGTTCAATGAAGAACCATCCACAACCCTCTGGAGCAGAGAATTTCAAAGATTCGCCACTCTCTGAGTGAAGAAATTCTTCCTCACCTCGGTCTTATTCTGAGACTTTGTCCCCTGGTTCTAGACTGACCAGCCAGGGGAAACATACTATCTACATCCACCCTGTCACGTCCTGTAAGAATTTTGTTTCAATGAGATCACCTCTCATTCTACGAAACTCTAGAGAATACAGCCCCAGTATCCTCAATCTCTCCTCATAAGACAATCCCACCATCCCAGGGATTAGTCTGGTGAACCTCCATTGCACTTCTTCTATTGCAAGTATATCCTTCCTTAGATGAGGAGACCAAAACTCTACACAATGCTCCAGGTGCTGTCTTACCAAGGCTTTATACAATTGCAGCAAGACTTCTTTACTCCTGTACTCAAAATTCCTTGTGATGAACGCCAACATACCATTAGCCTTCCTAATTGCTTGCTGCACTTGCATGATAGCTTTTAGTGACTCATGAACAAGGACACCCAGGTCTCTTTGGACATCAACACTTCCCAACCTCTCACCATTTAAGAAATACTCTGTCTTCCTGTTTTTTCTACCGAAGTGGATAACTTCACACTTATTCACATTAATTTCCATCTGTTATATTCTTGCCCATTCACTTAGCCTGTCCAAATCCCCTTGACGCCTCTTCACGACTTACATTCCCACCTAGTTTTGTGTCATCAGCAAATTTGGAAATATTACATTTGGTCTGCACATCCAAATCATTTATATAGATTGTGAACAGTTGTTGCCCCAGTACTGATCCTTGTGGTACCCCACGAGTAATATAAAAGCAAAATACTGCAGATGCTGGAAATCTGAAATAAAAACAAGAAATGCTGGAAATACTCAACAAATCTGAGTGGCGCAGTGGTTAGCACCGCAGCCTCACAACTCCAGGGACCCGGGTTCGATTCTGGGTACTACCTGCATGGATTTTGCAAGTTCTCCCTGTGACTGTGTGGGTTTTTGCCGGGTGCTCCGGTTTCCTCTCACAGCCAAAGACTTGCAGGTTGATAGGTAAATTGGCCATTGTAAATTGCCCCTAGTGTAGGTAGGTATATGGGATTACTGCAGGGTTAGTATAAATGGGTGGTTGTTGGTCAGCACAGACTTGGTGGGCCGAAGGGCCTGTTTTAGTGCTGTATCTCTAAATTAAAATAAATCTGGTAGCATCTGTGGAGAGAGAAGCAGAGTTAATGTTTCAGGTCAGTGATATCAGAAAGGATGGTGGCCACTGCTGGGACTGCAGCCCAGCTGGTGCCATGGAGCCAGGAATTCAGGTAAGTTGGGCTTGCCTCGCTGTGGGGTGGTAATCAGTTGTGGTGGTGAGGCAAGGGTAGTTGTTTGGGGAGAGGAGGGGGGTGGTGTCTTGGGTCCTGTTTGTTGGGAGGCAAGGGCAGCCCTCAATCGGACACCCTGTGCCTGACTGTCATGGCAACCCACTGGTTCACAGAAAGGCTGGCAGCTATCGCTAGGTGGCCTTTCACGTCCCCAGCACACCCATTTGCCATGGGTAAAATACTCGTGGAGGTGGGCGAGGGCCCTTAAGTGACCACTTAAGGGCCTCGGGCAGGCTGTTCTCGACCGCGGTAAAGTTGGCCGGAGCAGGGCGGAAGGGCTCCCAGAGGCTCGCTCAATTTTACGCTGCCTCCACACCACCAGCCGACCCACTAGGGCGACGTTAAATTCATCCCAAAAACTCTCCTTTTTCCCATCAGTTATAACATATGGCAGCAACAATAATTTAGAACACATCACTTATTTACCAAGATTTTCTGTGGAAAGATTATCAAAAAGCTCCTGAAACATAACAGTGAACAAAGGCAAGATCAAAGAGATGAGTTTTGAATGGGCTTTTAAAGGAGAGTTCAGAAGAAACAAGGTGAACATGGTCTAGGGAATGCCTTCCAGATTGTGGTACCGCACTGGCTGAAAGCCCTTGGCTGTCTGCAAGGAGCAACTTGCGCAATATCAGCCATCCTGTGACATCTGAGTGAAATTGTCAATTACAGCCAAGTTCAAGATATTTTTCATTGTGGGCATATATGCCCATTAGGAATCATTATATTAACACTGGCCAAAGTAATTTCATGAGCACCCTTATAAATAACAGACAGAGGAGACTTTCTTCCAATCAGTCTGGACTCGTTTTGAAACCAAATCCCAGTGCTGAAAGACCAGCGTTGAACCCATTGCACCACCCAGTCCCCATCTCAAATCAATCTTGGTTCAAATCAATGCAGAGCAGCCAGGCATTTATCATCCACCAGGCTAAGACCAGTGGTTGTCATCGTGAATGCCTGTTAATCATTCATGTAGGGCAGACAGCAAGCCATCGCTGCTCTCAGCCAAACCAACACTCAGATCTGAATGCATTCCAACATCTGTGTCAGCAAAACCCAGGCATAGTGTAGCTTGCATTTCAGCACTTGGGGCCACTAAAACTAATAGAGAGACCAAACTGTATCCTAACCCTCAGGCCAATTACATTAACCTACAACAAAAACAGAAAATGCTGGAAATGCACAGCAAGTTGATCAGCATCTGTAAGAGATTACATAGGTTAATGTTTTGTGTGGGGCCATTCATCAAGCCCTTGTTCCTGTCTGCTCCAACTTCCCTGCTGACACAGCCACTCCGCTCAAATCTTATAATGGTAATGGACAAACTTTTCTCAATGCCAGCAGCCAGCAGAGTCTGCAAAGAGATATAGATAGGTTAAGTGAGTGGGCAAAAATTTGACTGATGGAGAATAATGTGGGAAAATGCGAGATTGTACACTCTGGTGGAAAGAATAGTAAAGCAGAATATTATTCAAATGGAGAAAGACTACAGAATGCTGCAGTACAGAGGGATCTGGGTGTCCTTGTACATGAATCACAAAAAAAAGTTAGCATGCAAGTGCAGCAAGTAATTAGGAAAGCAAATGGAATGTTGATCTTTATTGAAAGGTGGATGAAGTACAAAAGTAGAGAAGTCTTGATACAACTGTGCAGGGCGTTGGTGAGACCACACCTAGAGTATTGTATACCATTTTGGTCTCCTTATTTAGGGAGGGGTATACTTCATTTGGAGACAGTTCATGGAAGGTTCACTAGGTTGATTCATGGGATGAGAGGGTTGCCTTATGAGGAAAGGTTAAGCAGGTTGGGATTATGCTCATTAGAGATTAGAAGAATGAGAAGTGATGTTATTGAAACATGTAAGATTCTGAGGCAGCTTGATGGGGTAGATGCTGAGAGGATGGGGGAATCTAGAAATAGGGGGCACAGATGCAAAAGAAGGGGTCTTCCATTTAAGACAGAGATGTGGGAGAATTTCTTACCTCAGAGGGTCATTAATCTTTGGAACTCTCTACCCCAGAGTGCAGTGGAGGCTAGGTCATTGAATATATTCAAGTCTGAACTGGACAGATTTTTGATCTACTAGGGGGTCAAGAGTTATGGGGGCAGGCAGAAGAGTGGAGTTAAGATACAATCAGATCAACCATGATCTTATTGAAATGGTGCAGCAGGCTTAAGGGGCCAAATAGGAACATAGGAACATAGGAGCAGGAGTAGGCCATTCAGCCCATTGAGCCTGCCCTGCTATTCAGTACAATCATAGCTGATTTTCCACTTCAATGCCATTTCCCATACTATCCTCATATTACCTTTGTGTCATTGGTATTTAGAAATTTGTCAATCTCTATTTTAAACATACTCAATGACTGAGCTTCCACAGCTCTTTGGGGTAGAGAATTCCAAAGATTCACAACCCTGTGAGTAAAGAAATTTCTCCTCATCTCTGACCTAAGTGGCTTCTCCTTATTTTGAAATTGTGTCCCCTGGTTCTAGACTCTTCAAGCAGGGGAAACATCTTAGCTGCATCTACCCTGGGCATCCATGAGGTGCCGTGGGCTATCAGCAGCAGCAGAATTGTACTCAACCACAATCTGTAACCTCATGGCCTGGCATATCCTCCACTCTATCATTACCATCAAGCCGGGGGACCAACCCTGGTTCAATGAAGAGTGCAGGGCATGCCAGGAGCAGCACCAGGCATATCTCAAAATGAGGTATTAACCTGGTGAAGCTACAACCTGGGACTACTTGCATTCCAAACAGTGGAAGCAGCATTCAATAGAGCTAAGCGATCACATAACAAATGGAATAGATCTAAGCTCTGCAGTCCTGCCACATCCAATCGTGAATGGTAGTGGACAATTAAACAACTAACTGGAGGAGGTGGCTCCACATATATCTCCATCCTCAATGATGGGGGAGCCCAGCACATCAGTTCAAAAGATAAGGCTGAAGCGCTTGCAACAATCTTCAGCCAGAAGTGCCGAGTTGATGATCCATCTCGGCCCCCTCCTGAAGTCCCCAGCATCACAGATGCCAGTCTTCAGCCACTTCAATTCTCTTCGCGTGATATCAAGAATCGACTGAAGGCACTGGATACTGCAAAGGCAATGGGTCCTGACAATAGTCTGACAATAGTACTGAAGACCTGTGCTCCAGACCTTGCCGTGTCCCTAGTCAAGCTGTTTCAGTATAGCTACAACACTGGCATCTACCCAGCAATGAGGAAAATTGCCCAGGTATGTCCTGTACACAAAAAGCAGAACAAATCCAACCCGGCCAATTACCACCCCATCAGTCTACTCTCAATCATCAATAAAGTGATGAAAGGTGTCATTGAAAATGCTATCAAGTGACACTTGCTTAGCAATAACCTGCTAGGTGATGCTCAGTTTGGGTTCTGTCAGGGCCACCCAGCTCCAGACCTCATTACAGCCTTGGTTCAAACATGGACAAAAGAGCTGAACTCAAGAGGTGAGGTGAGAGTGACTGCCCTTGACATCAAGGCAGCATTTGACTGAGTATGACATCAAGGAGCCCTAGCAAAACTGGAGTCAATGGGAATCAGGGGAAAACTCTCTGCTGGTTAGAGTCATACCTAGAACACAGGAAAATGGTTGTGGTTGTGGGAGGCCAATCATCTGAGCTCCAGGACATCAGAGCAGGAGTTCCTTAGGGTGGTGTCCTAGGCCCAACCATCTTTAGCTGCTTCATTAATGATCTTTCTTCAATCATAAGGTCAGAAGTGGGGAAGTTCGCTGATGACTGCACAATGCTCAGCACCATTCGCGACTCCTCAGATAGCAGGAGGTGTAATACCTGCCCATTTACCTCCTCTCTCCTCACTATCCCAGGCCCCAAACACTCCTTTCAGGTGAAGCAGCGATTTACTTGTACTTCTTTCAATGTAGTATACTGTAGAAGTACTGCACAAAGAACAGCTAGGCGTTGCGCAAACGACTACTGGCAACACCTATGCAGTCATATTCAGCTGGCCTCAGACACCGGAAACATCAGAGGAATGTATGATGGCATGAAGAGAGCTCTTGGGCCAACCATCAAGAAGATCACCCCCCTCAAATCTAAATCGGGGGACATAATCACTGACCAACGCAAACAAGTGGACCGCTGGGTTGAGCACTACCTAGAACTGTACTCCAGGGAGAATGCTGTCACTGAGACTGCCCTCAATGCAGCCCAGCCTCTACCAGTCATGGATGAGCTGGACATACAGCCAACCAAATCAGAACTCAGTGATGCCATTGATTCCCTAGCCAGCGGAAAAGCCCCTGGGAAGGACAGCATTACCCCTGAAATAATCAAGAGTGCCAAGCCTGCTATACTCTCAGCATTACATGAACTGCTATGCCTGTGCTGGGACGAGGGAGCAGTACCCCAGGACATGCGCGATGCCAACATCATCACCCTCTATAAAAACAAAGGTGACCGCGGTGACTGCAACAACTACCGTGGAATCTCCCTGCTCAGCATAGTGGGGAAAGTCTTTGCTCGAGTCGCTCTGAACAGGCTCCAGAAGCTGGCCGAGCGCGTCTACCCTGAGGCACAGTGTGGCTTTCGTGCAGAGAGATCGACTATTGACATGCTGTTCTCCCTTCGTCAGATACAGGAGAAATGCCGTGAACAACAGATGCCCCTCTACATTGCTTTCATTGATCTCACCAAAGCCTTTGACCTCGTCAGCAGACGTGGTCTCTTCAGACTATTAGAAAAGATCGGATGTCCACCAAAGCTACTAAGTATCATCACCTCATTCCATGACAATATGAAAGGCACAATTCAACATGGTGGCTCCTCATCAGAGCCCTTTCCTATCCTGAGTGGTGTGAAACAGGGCTGTGTTCTCGCACCCACACTTTTTGGGATTTTCTTCTCCCTGCTGCTTTCACATGCGTTCAAATCTTCTGAAGAAGGAATTTTCCTCCACACAAGATCAGGGGGCAGGTTGTTCAACCTTGCCCGTCTAAGAGCGAAGTCCAAAGTACGGAAAGTCCTCATCAGAGAACTCCTCTTTGCTGACGATGCTGCTTTAACATCTCACACTGAAGAATGCCTGCAGAGTCTCATCGACAGGTTTGCGTCTGCCTGCAATGAATTTGGCCTAACCATCAGCCTCAAGAAAACGAACATCATGGGGCAGGATGTCAGAACTGCTCCATCCATCAATATTGGCGACCACGCTCTGGAAGTGGTTCAAGAGTTCACCTACCTAGGCTCAACTATCACCAGTAACCTGTCTCTAGATGCAGAAATCAACAAGCGCATGGGTAAGGCTTCCACTGCTATGTCCAGACTGGCCAAGAGAGTGTGGGAAAATGGCGCACTGACACGGAACACAAAAGTCCGAGTGTATCAGGCCTGTGTCCTCAGTACCTTGCTCTACGGCAGCGAGGCCTGGACAACGTATGCCAGCCAAGAGCGACGTCTCAATTCATTCCATCTTCGCTGCCTTCGGAGAATACTTGGCATCAGGTGGCAGGACTATATCTCCAACACAGAAGTCCTTGAAGCGGCCAACACCCCCAGCTTATACACACTACTGAGTCAGCGGCGCTTGAGATGGCTTGGCCATGTGAGCCGCATGGAAGATGGCAGGATCCCCAAAGACACATTGTACAGCGAGCTCGCCACTGGTATCAGACCCACCGGCCGTCCATGTCTCCGTTATAAAGACGTCTGCAAACGCGACATGAAATCGTGTGACATTGATCACAAGTCGTGGGAGTCAGTTGCCAGCATTCGCCAGAGCTGGCGGGCAGCCATAAAGACAGGGCTAAATTGTGGCGAGTCGAAGAGACTTAGTAGTTGGCAGGAAAAAAGACAGAGGCGCAAGGGGAGAGCCAACTGTGCAACAGCCCCAACAAACAAATTTCTCTGCAGCACCTGTGGAAGAGCCTGTCACTCCAAAATTGGCCTTTATAGCCACTCCAGGCGCTGCTTCACAAACCACTGACCACCTCCAGGCGCGTATCCATTGTCTCTCGAGATAAGGAGGCCCAAAAGAAAGAAAGAAGAAAATACTGTATTCGCTGCTCACAATGTGGTCTCCTCTACATTGGGGAGACCAAGCGCAGACTGGGTGACCGCTTTGCGGAACACCTCCGCTCAGTCCGCAAGCAAGTCCCTGAGCTTCCGGTTGCTTGCCATTTCAACACTCCCCCCTGCTCTCATGCTCACGTCTCTGTCCTGGGATTGCTGCAGTGTTCCAGTGAACATCAACGCAAGCTCGAGGAACAGCATCTCATCTACTGATTAGGCACACTACAGCCTGCCGGACTGAACATTGAGTTCAATAATTTCAGAGCATGACAGCCCCCCATTGTACTTTCATTTCTGGTTGTTTTTTCTTTTTTCTTTTTTTTTACTTTTTTTACAACCTTTTTTTGCACTTATTTCATTTCATCTTAATTTGTTCAATTGGCTTACCCACTGTTTTTTTTCATGATTGCACTTGCTGCTGTTCCATATTCAGTATATTAACACCTTTTCTGTACTAATGCTTTGTCTTTCAACACACCATTAACATATTGTTTGCCTTCGCTCCATGACCTTTTGGTCAGCTATGTGGCCTTGTCCAATCTACACTTTCTCCTTTGTTATCTCTTGCCCCACCCCCACCTCACTTGCTTATAACCTGTGTCATTTTTAATATTTGTCAGTTCCGAAGAAGGGTCACTGACCCGAAACGTTAACTCTGCTTCTCTTTCCACAGATGCTGCCAGACCTGCTGAGTGGTTCCAGCATTCCTTGTTTTTATTATCCTCAGATACTGAAGCAGTCTGTGTAGAAATGTAGCAAAACCTGGACAATATCCAAGCTTGGGCTGATAATTGGCAAGTAACATTCACGGCACGCAAGTGCCAGGCAAAGACCATCTTCAACAAGAGAGAATCTAACCATCTCCCCTTGACATTCAATGGCATTACGATCACTGAATCCCCCAACATCAACATCCTGAGGGTTGCCATTGACCAGAAACTGAACTGGAGTAGCCATATAAATACCGTGGATACAAGAGCAGGTCAGAGCCAAGGAGCCCTGTGGCGAGAAACTCACCTCCTGACTCCCCGAAGCCTGTCCACCATCTACAAGGCACAAGTCAGGAGTGTGATGGAATACTCTCCACTTGCCTGGATGGGTACAACTCCAACAACACTCAAGTAGCTCGACACCATCCAGGACAAAGCAGCCCACTTGATTGGCACACCATTCACAAACATTCACTCCCTCCATCTCCAATGCACATTGGCAGCAGTATGTACCATCTACAAGTTGCACTGCAACAATGCACCAAGGCTCCTTCGACAGCACCTTCCAGACCCGCGACTTCTACCAATTAGAAGACAAGGGCTGCAAACAAGGTGCACAAAGAAAGATTCTAGGGAATGAGGTGGGACAAGTGAATCAAGTGTCAGTAGGGCAATATTTTGGGGACAGTGCTCTAGTATCATAAGGTTTAGGTTAGTTAAAGAGCAATCCAGAAGAAAAATAATTAACTGGGGAGGATCAATTTCAATGGGGTGAGAATGGATCTGGCCCAGGTAAATTGGAATCAAAGTTTGGCAGGCAAAACTGTAATTGAACAATAGTCTGCCTTTAAAGAGGAGATAGTCTGGCTACTGTTGGAGAAGAAAAGGTAAGACAAACAAAGCCAGAGCTCCCTGGATGACAAGAAAGATTGATTGATAGTAAGATGAAGCAGAAAAATGGTGACAGATATCAGGTTGAGAATACAAGTGAGAACCAGTCTAAATATAGAAAATATAGAAGCAGCAAGGACAGAGTCTGAGAAGAGACTGGCAGTAAGCATAAAAAAGGATCCAAAAGTCTTCTATAGGCATAGTAAAAGGGGGGTAAAAGCAGGAGCAGGGCTGATTAAAGGTCGTTTACGTATGGAGGCAGAGGGCATGGGGAAGGTACTAAATGAATACTTTGCATCTGTCTTTACCAAGGAAGAAGATGCTGCCAAAGTTGTAGTGCAAGAGGAGATAGTTGATATACTGGATGGTCTAAAAATTGATAAAGAGGAAATATTAGAAAGGGTTGCTGTACTTAAAGTTGATAAGTCACCAGAACTGGATCAGATGCACCTGAGGATGATGGAAGTCAGGGTGGAAATTATGGAGGCACTGGCCATAATCTTCCAATTCACCTTTGATATATGGGTGGTGCCATGGGACTGCAGAATTGCAAATGTTACACCATTGTCCAAAAAAGGTGTAAGGATAAGCTCAGCAACTGCAGGCCACTCAGTTTAACCGAGGTGGTGGGAAAGCTTTTAGAAAAAAAGTTTAAAAAGGGAGCGAAGGATGGACCAAATAATTACAGACCAGTCAGTCTAACCTCAGTAGTGGACAAATTATTGGAATCTATTCTGAGAGATAGGATAAACTGTCATTTAGAAAGGCAAAGGTTAATTAAAGATCATCAGCATGGATTTGTTAAGGGAATAATATGGTTGACCAACTTGATAGAAATTTTGAAGAAGTCTTAAAAGCTAGTCTATTGATGACCATGAAACCACTGTTGATTGCTGTTCACTAATGTTCTTTAAGGAAGGAAATCTGTCATCCTTACTTGGTCTGGCCTACATGTAACTCCAGACCAATGCACAACCATCACTCTTTTTGCAGATGACACCAAAATTGGTGGTATAGTGGACAGTGAAGAAGGTTGTCTAAGGTTACAACAGGATATAGATCAACTGGAAGGGAGTGGCAAATGGAATTTAACGCAGGCAAGTATGAAGTGATGCATTTTGGGAAGTTAAACCAGGGCAGGACATATACAGTGAATGGCAGGGCCCTGGGGAGTGTTGTTGAGCAGAGAAACCTTGGGTGCAAGTACATAGTTCCCTGAAAGTGGCAACACAGGTAGACAGGGTGGTGAAGAAGGCATATGGCATGCTTGCCTTCATTGGCCAAGGCATTGAGTACAAGAGTTGGGACGTCATGTTACAGTTGTACATGACGTTGGTTGGGCAGCATTTGGAGTACTGTGTGCGGTTCTGGTCGCCGCACTCCAGGAAAGATGTGATTAAGCTAGAGAGGGTGCAGAAAAGATTCACAAGGATGTTGCCTGGTTTGGAGGGCTTGAGTTATAAAGAAAGATTGGATAGGCTGGGTCTGTTTTCCTTGGAGTGGAGGAGGCTGAGAGGGGACATGATAGAGGTATATAAAATTATGAGAGGCATAGATAGGGTAGAAAGCCAGAGTCTGTTTCCCATGGTAGGGGTGACTAAAACTAAAGGGCATAAATTTAAGGTGAGAGGGAGGAGGTTTAAAGGCGATCAAAGGGGTAAATTTTTCACACAAAAAATATGGGTATCTGGAATGAGCTGCCTGAGGAGGTGGTGGAGGCAGGAACAGTAGCAACATTTAAGAGGCATCTGGACAGATACTTGAATGAGCAAGGCATTGAGGGATATGGAATTAATGCAGGCAGGTGGAATTAGTATAGATAGGCATTATGGACGGCATGGACGCGGTGGGCCGAAGGGCCTGTTTCTATGCTGTACAACTCTATGACTCTGAGTAACAAGGAAGATAAATGAAGGTAGTGCAGTTGATGTGGTGTGCATGGATTTTAGCAAGGCTTTTACATAGAAACATAGAAATATTGAAAATAGGAGCAGGAGTAGGCTATTCGGCCCTTCGATCCTGCTCTGCCATTCATTATGATCACGGCTGATCATCAAACTCAGTAACCTATTCCGCTTTCACCCCATATCCTTTGATCCCTTTAAACCCAAGAGCTATATCTAACTCCTTCTTGAAAACATGCAACATTTTGGCCTCAACTGCTTTCTGTGGTAGCGAATTCCACGGGTTCACCACTCTCTGGGTGAAGAAATGTCTCCTCATCTCAGTCCTGAATGGTTTACCCCATATCCTTAGACTATGATCCCTGGTTCTGAACTCCCCCACCATCGGGAACATCCTTCCTGCATCTACCATGTCAAATCCTGTTAGAATTTTATAGGTTTCTAAGAAAACCCCCTCACTCTTCTTAACTCCAGCGAATATAATCCAAACCGACTCAATCTCTCCTCATACGTCAGTCCCGCCACCCCAGGAATCAGTCTGGTAAACCTTCGCTGCACTCCCTCGATAGCAAGAACATCCTTCCTCAGATAAGGAGATAAAAACTGCACACAATATTCCAAGTATGGCCTCACCAAGGCCCTGTATAATTGCAGCAAGCCATCCCTGCTCCTGTACTCGAATCCTCTCGCTATGAAGGCCAACATACCATTTGCCTTTTTTACTGTCTGTTGGACCTGCAGGCTTATCTTCAGCAACTGGTGTACGAGAACACCCAGGTCTCATTGCATATTCCCCTCTCTCAGTGTATAGCCGTTCAGATAATAATCTGCCTTCCTGTTTTTGCTACTAAAGTGGATAACCTCACATTTATCCACATTATACTGCATCTGCCATGCATTTGCCCACTCACTCAACTTGCCCAAATCACCCTGAAGCCTCTATGCATCCTCCTCACAACTCACCCTCCCACCCAGTTTTGTGTCATCTGCAAATTTGGAGATATTACATTTAGTTCCCTCATCTAAATCATTAACGTATATTGTGAATAGCTGGGGTCGTAGCACTACTCCTGCGGTACCCCACTAGTCACTGCCTGCCATCCGGAAAAAGACCCATTTATCCCTACTCGTTGTTTCCTGTCTGCCAACTAATTTTCTATCCATCACAATACACTGCCCTCAATCCCATGCGCTTTAATCTTACACGCTATTCTCTTATGTGGGACTTTGTCGAAGGCCTTCTGCAAGTCCAAATAAACCACATCCACTGGCTCCCCCTCATCAACTCTATTCGTCACATCCTCGAAGAATTCTAATAGGTTTGTCAAGCATGAATTCCCTTTCAGAAATCCATGCTGACTCTGTTCTCCAAGTGCTCTGCCATAAAATCTTTGATAATGGACTCTAGAATTTTCCCCACTACCGACATCAGGCTGACTGGTCTATAATTCCCTCCTTTCTCTCCACCTCCCTTTTTAAATAGTGGGGTTACATTAGATACCCTCCAATCTGTAGTAACTGTTCCAGAGTCTATGGAATCTTGGAAGATGACCACCAATGCATTCAAGGGAGAACAAAGAACAAAGAAAATTACAGCACAGGAACAGGCCCTTCGGCCCTCCAAGCCTACGCCGATCCAGATCCTCTATCTAAACCTGTCGCCTATTTTCTAAGGGTCTGTATCTCTTTACTTCCTGCCCATTCATGTATCTGTCTAGATACATCTTAAAAGACGCTATTGTGCCCGCGTCTACCACCTCCACTGGCAACGCGTTCCAAGCACCCACCACCCTCTGCGTAAAGAACTTTCCACGCATATCCCCCCTTAACTTTTCCCCTTTCACTTTGAACTCGTGTCCCCTAGGAATTGAATCCCCCACTCTGGGAAAAAGCTTCTTGCTATCCACCCTGTCTATACCTCTCATGATTTTGTACACCTCAATCAGGTCCCCCCTCAACCTCCGTCTTTCTAATGAAAATAATCCTAATCTACTCAACCTCTCTTCATGGCTAGCACCCTCCATACCAGGCAACATCCTGGTGAACCTCCTCTGCACCCTCTCCAAAGCATCCACATCCTTTTGGTAATGTGGCGACCAGAACTGCACGCAGTATTCCAAATGTGGCCGAACCAAAGTCCTATACAACTGTAACATGACCTGCCAACTCTTATACTCAATACCCCGTCCGATGAAGGAAAGCATGGCGTATGCCGTCTTGACCACTCTATTGACCTGCCTTGCCACCTTCAGGGAACAATGGACCTGAACACCCAAATCTCTCTGTACATCAATTTTCCCCAGGACTTTTCCATTTACTGAATAGTTCACTCTTGAATTGGATCTTTCAAAATGCATCACCTCGCATTTGCCCTGATTGAACTCCATCTGCCATTTCTCTGCCCAAATCTCCAATCTATCTATATTCTGCTGTATTCTCTGACAGTCCCCTTCACTATCTGCTACTCCACCAATCTTAGTGTCGTCTGCAAACTTGCTAATCAGACCACCTATACTTTCCTCCAAATCATTTATGTATATCACAAACAACAGTGGTCCCAGCACGGATCCCTGTGGAACACCACTGGTCACACGTCTCCATTTTGAGAAACTCCCTTCCACTGCTACTCTCTGTCTCCTGTTGCCCAGCCAGTTCTTTATCCATCCAGCTAGTACACCTTGGACCCCATGCACCTTCACTTTCTCCATCAGCTTACCATGGGGAACCTTATCAAACGCCTTACTGAAGTCCATGTATATGACATCTGCAGCCCTTCCCTCATCAATCAACTTTGTCACTTCCTCAAAGAATTCTATTAAGTTGGTAAGACATGACCTTCCCTACACAAAACCATGTTGCCTATCACTGATAAGCCCATTTTCTTCCAAATGGGAATAGATCCTATCCCTCAGTATCTTCTCCAGAAGCTTCCCTACCACTGACGTCAGGCTCACCGGTCTATAATTACCCGGATTATCCCTGCTACCCTTCTTAAACAAGGGGACAACATTAGCAATTCTCCAGTCCTCCGGGACCTCACCCGTGTTTAAGGATGTTGCAAAGATATCTGTTAAGGCCCCAACTATTTCCTCTCTCGCTTCCCTCAGTAACCTGGGATAGATCCCATCCGGACCTGGGGACTTGTCCACCTTAATGCCTTTTAGAATACCCAACACTTCCTCCCTCCTTATGCCGACTTGACCGAGAGTAATCAAACATCTGTCCCTAACCTCAACATCCGTCATGTCCCTCTCCTCGGTGAATACCGATGCAAAGTACTCGTTTAAAATCTCACCCATTTTCTCTGACTCCACGCATAACTTTCCTCCTTTGTCCTTGAGTGGGCCAATCCTTTCTCTAGTTACCCTCTTGCTCCTTATATATGAATAAAAGGCTTTGGGATTTTCCTCAACCCTGTTTGCTAAAGATATTTCATGACCCCTTTTAGCCCTCTTAATTCCTCGTTTCAGATTGCGCCTTCAATCCCGATATTCTTTCAAAGCTTCGTCTTTCTTCAGCCGCCTAGACCTTATGCATGCTTCCTTTTACCTCTTAGCTAGTCTCACAATTTCACCTGTCATCCATGGTTCCCTAATCTTGCCATTTCTATCCTTCATTTTCACAGGAACATGTCTCCCCTGCACGCTAATCAACCTCTCTTTAAAAGCCTCCCACATATCACATGTGGATTTACCTTCAAACAGCTTCTCCCAATCTACATTCCCCAGCTCCTGCCGAATTTTGGTATAGTTGGCCTTCCCCCAATTTAGCACTCTTCCTTTAGGACCACTCTCGTCTTTGTCCATGAGTATTCTAAAACTTACGGAATTGTGATCACTATTCCCAAAGTAATCCCCTACTGAAACTTCAACCACCTGGCCGGGCTCATTCCCCAACACCAGGTCCAGTATGGCCCCTTCCCGAGTTGGACTATTTACATACTGCTCTAGAAAACCCTCCTGGATACTCCTTACAAATTCTGCTCCAGCTAGACCTCTAACACTAAGTGAATCCCAGTCAATGTTGGGAAAATTAAAATCTCCTATCACCACCACCCTGTTGCTCCTACATCTTACCATAATCTGTTTCCATATTTGTACCTCTATCTCACGCTCGCTGTTGGGAGGCCTGTAGTACAGCCCCAACATTGTTACCGCACCCTTCCTATTTCTGAGTTCTGCCCATATTGCCTCACAGCTCGAGTTCTCCATAGTGCCTTCCTTCAGCACAGCTGTTATATCCTCTTTGACCAGTTATGCAACTCCTCCACCCCTTTTACCTCCCTCTCTATCCCGCCTGAAGCATTGGTATCCTGGGATATTTAGTTGCCAATCATGCCCTTCCCTTAACCAAGTCTCAGTAATAGCAATAACATCATACTCCCAGGTACTAATCCAAGCCCTAAATTCATCTGCCTTACCTACTACACTTCTTGCATTAAAACAAATGCACCTCAGACCACCAGTCCCTTTGCTTTCATCATTTGCTCCCTGCCTACTCTTTCCCTTAGTCACGCTGACTTCATTATCTAGTTCCTTACAGGCTTTAGTTACTACCTCCTTACTGTCCACTGACCTCATTTGGTTCCCATCCCCCTGCCACATTATTTTTAGGGCCATTTCCTTAAGTACTCTGGGATGCATACCATCAGGCCCTGGGAATTTATTGGCCTTCAATCCCAACAATTTCCCTAACACCATTTCTTTACTAATACTGATTTCCTTCTGTTCCCCTCTTTCACTAAACCCTGTGTTCCCCAACATTTCTGGTATGATATTTGTATCCTCCTTTGTGAAGACAGAACCAAAATATGCATTTATTTGGTCAGCCGTTTCTTTGTTCCGCATAATAAATTCCCCTGTTTCTGGTAAGGGACCTACATTTGTCTTCACTAATCTTTTTCTCTTCACATACCTATAGAAACTTTTACAGTCACATTTTATGTTCCCCGCAAGCTTGCTCTTGTATTGTATTTTCCCCTTCTTAATCAATCCTTGGTCCTCCTTTGCTGAATTCTAAACTGCTCCCAATCCTCAGGTCTGTTGTTTTTTCTGACAAATTTATATGCCTCTTCCTTGGATCTTTTGACTAGGTCCTACACGGCAGACTGTTTAAAAAATAAAATCCCATGGCATCCAGGGAAATGCAGCAAGGTGGATACAAAATCAGCTCAGTGGCAGGAAACAAAGGGTAATTGTTGATGGGTATTTTAGCGACTGGAGGGCTGTTTCCAGTGGCATTCCGCAGGGCTCAGTACTGGGTCCCCTGCTTTTTTGGTACAACAATGAGGATGTATATCTAAGGGGCATAAGTGTGAGGTGATGCATTAGGGAGGTCAAACAAGGCAATGGAATACATGATTAATGGGAGAATACTGAGAGGTGTAGAGGAAGTGAGGGACCTTGGTGTGAATGCCTACAGATCCCTGAAGGTAGCAGGACAGGTCGGTAAGGTGGTGAAGAAGGCATATGGAATCCATTCCTTTATTAGCCGAGGTATAGATTATAAGAGTAGGGAGGTTATGCTGGAACTGTATTAATCATTGGTTAGGCTATAGCTTGAGTACTATGTGCAGTTCTGGTCACCTCATTACAGAATGGATGTAATTGCACTAGAGTGGGTACAGAGGACATTTACGAGGATGTTACCAGGACTGGAAAAATGCAGCTATGAGGAAGGATTGCTTAGGCTGGGGTTATTCTCCTTGGAACAGAAAAAGCTGAGGGGAGATCTGATTGAAATGTACAAAATTTTGAGGGGGCCTGGATAGAGTGGAGGTTTATGGCCTATTCACCTTAGCAAAGGGGAATAGATTTAAAGTGACTGGGAGAAAAATTAGAGGGGAGATGAGGAAAAATGTTTTCATCCAGAGGGTGGTGACGGTTTGGAACTCACTACCTGAAAGGGTGGTGGAGGCAGAAACCCTCAACTCATTCAAAAGGAGTCTGGATATGCACCTCAAGTGCCGGAATCTGCAAGGCTACGGATCAAATGCTGGAAGGTGGGATTTGAATGGATGGCTCATTTTTTGGCCGGTGGGCCAAAAAGCAGACATGATGGGCCAAGTGGCCTCTTTCTGTGCCATAAATTTTCTATGATTCTATGATTCTATGACTGTGGGCGGCCAGGCTCATGCTGAGCACCAGGCTGATGATAACCCTCTAGTGTCGACAGCATAGGGCAGGCTGGAGTCGCAGAGAGAGTTAAGACAACATTTGGCAGAGATGCCAGAGCCATGCGCTGCCATGAGTGGACGATGGAGGAGTCCATCCATGTCATGATAGCTGCCATGTCTCATGAGAGTATGACTTGCTCCATCAAGAGGTTGGCAACCCTCATGGAGAGCCAGATCCCACAGATGCAAGCAGACCTGTTGACCATCACCTTGGCCATGAGCTCAATGCAACAGTGACAAGGCAAGAGAAGGAACAAGAGCCTGGAGACTACTCCCAGTCCTGGTCCTTCTCTGGTGAGCAGGAAAGTTCATGCAAGCCTTCAAAAGGAGGAGGAGAGGCTGCCCTCCACATTTAGGGGCTCCGCTCTGGACACTGAGTGTGGACACTGGCTCCTCAGACACTCCACCAGGAGCCCAGCTCCAATATCCATGATGCCTAAGGAGAGTCCTGCACCAGTGAAAGACAAGCTCAGGCAGCCAGGGCCCTCCAGGCCTTAGGCAGCCAGAGGACAGATGCAAGTCACCATAGGCCAAGCCGCAGCCTGATCAGGAGCCTCCAGCCCAGCTGTTGTCACAGGGATCACAGCACGTAGGAGCACCTGGAAACGTATTAAAAACACACCACCTAGCCACACTTTGGGTCTCCTGTGTGTTTGAAATATGTTCTGTAGGAAATAATTAAATGTTCTTTTGTGCAAATCATTAGCCATCATTGTCTGAAAGCCATGTGCCATCATGCCTTAATTGTGAGATGCTGACTTTCCCATTCCCCATTCGAGCAATGCCAATGTGACCACAGTCTTCATTAACATGCCAATGTGATGAGAGCCATCATTAACGTATTGTCTTCTATGGTTACTAGCGCACATTGTAGTCAATCGTAAGGCATGGAAAACAAATGGAAAGGAGGTGACAGAGTTCATGCATTAAGGTGAGCCTTTCTCTGTGAATGGACATCAGGGTGGCTGGAAATGGGATATCTTGCCTCCTTTGCATGTCGCTCAACCAGTCTGGCCTCCTGCGCAGCATCTTCCCCATTCACTGCTGCTTGCCCCTCTCCCTCCTCTGCATCCTCCTCATTGGTAGATGAGTGTCACTGGAGACAAACCACTCAAACCTTGCAAACTTCGAACTCTGTCTGCTGACTGTGCTTATTTACTTAAGCCAGAGGAGAAAGCTAGAGAAGGAGAACTTTCCGGGAAGAGCTGACAGAAACCTCCTTCAGCTACACAGTTTAGAGAGAATTTTCCGGAAAAAACAGAAAGTAATCTCCTTCAGCTACACAATAGAGAACTTTTCGGAAAGAACAGAGACCTCCGTCAAAGGAATTCAGCTACTTTGCTGTCTCCCGGAGAACCACTGAATCAGTGTGCACCTTTTCAAACCGGAAGCCTTAGGACCACCAAATTCAGCCTAAAGCCAGCCGAGTCACCAACCTCCACAGACTGTATAGCTCTTTTATTTCTCTGGACTCCAATTCGACCAATCTATCATAGAACCATAGAACATAGAAAAATTATGGCACAGAAGGAGGCTATTCAGCCTATTGTGTCCGTGCTGGCCAAAATAAAAACTAGCCACTCAATCTAATCCCACTTTCCAGCATCTGGTCCATAGCCTTGCCGGTTATAGCACTTAAGGTGCATGTACAAGTACGTTTTACAAGAATTGAGGGTTTCTGCCTCCACCACCATCCCTGGCAGTGAATTCCAGACACCCACCACCCTCTGGGTGAAAAAGATTTTCCTCATGTGCCCTCTAATCCTTCTACCAATCACCTTAAATCTATGCCCCCTAGTAATTGACCTCTCCACTAGGGGAAACAGTTTCTTCCTGTTTCCTCTATCTTGGCCCCTCATAATTCTGAAAACATCTATTAAGTTACCCCTCAGTCTCCTCTGGTCTAAGGAAAACAACCCGAGTCTATCCAATCTTTCCTCATAGCTGCAACTTTCAAGCCCTGGCAACATTCTGGTAAATCTCCTCTGTACTATCTCCAGAGCAATTATGTCCTTTCTGTAATGTGGTGACCAGAACTGAACGCAATAATCCAACTGTGGCCTAACCAGAATTTTATACAGTTCCAGGATTACATCCTTGCTTTTGAATTTTGTACCTCGGCCAGTAAAGGAAAGCATTCCATATGCCTTCTTCACCACTCTATCTACCTGCCCTGCCACCTTCAGGGTCCTGTGGACATGCACTCTAAGGGCACTCACTTCTTCTACCCCTCTCAATATCGACCCATTTATTGTGTATTCCCTTGCTTTATTTGCCCTCCTAAAATGCATTACCTCACACTTTTCTGGATTGAATTCCATTAGCCACCTTTCTGCCCACTCAACCAAACCATTGATATCTTTCTGGAGTCTACAGCTATCCTCTTCACTATCAACTACATGGCCAATTTTTGTGTCATCAGCAAATTTCTCAATTATGCCTCCCACATTTAAGTCCAAATCATTAATATATACCATAAACAGCAAGGGACACAACACTGAGACCTGTGGAACGCGACTGGAAACAGCTTTCCATTCACAAAAATCATCTGTCGATTACTACCCTTTGTTTCCTGGCCCTGAGCCAATTCTGGATCCAACCTGCCACATTCCCCTGTATCCCATGGGCTTTCATTTTACTGACCGGTCTGCCATGTGGGACCTTGTCAAATGCCTTACTAAAATCCATGTAGACCATATCCACTGCACTACCCTCATCAATCCTCCTTGTTACTTCTTCAGAAAATTCAGTTAAGTTCGTAAGACATGGCTTTCCCTTAACAAATCCACGCTGACCATCCCTGATTAATCCGTGCCTTTCTAAGTGGCAGTTTATCCTATCCCGCAGAATAGATTCTAACAATTTACCCACCACTGAGGTCAGACTGACCGGCCTATAATTATTTGGCCTATCCCTCGCACCCTTTTTAAACAATGATACAATGTTCGAAGATCTCCAATTATCTGGTTCCTTTTCTGTATCTAGTGAGGATTTGAAGATGATCTCCAGCGCAGCTGCTATTTCCTCCCTGGCCTCCTTTAACAACCTGGGATGCAATTCATCTGGCCCTGGTGATTTATCTACTTTCAAGGATGTCAGACCCTCTAGTACTTCCTCTCTCATTAGAGTCATAGAGTCTTAGAGTTATACAGCACAGAAACAGGCCCTTCGGCCTATCGTGTCTGTGCCGGCCATCCAGCACCCAACTATTCTAATCCCATATTCCTGCACTTGGCTCGTAGCCTTGTATGCTATGGCGTTTCAAGTGCTCATCTAAATACTTTTGAAATGTTGTGAAGGTTCCTGCCTCCACCACCTCTTCAGGCAGTGCATTCCAGATTCCAACCACCCTCTGGGTAAAAAGAAATTTCCTCAAATCCCCCCTAAACCTCCTGCCCCTTACCCTAAATCTATGCCCCCTGGTTCTTGACCCCTCTGCTAAGGGAAAAAGTTTCTTCCTATCTCACCTACCAACGCCCCTCATAATCCTGTACATCTCAATCATGTCCCCCCTCAGCCTTCTCTGCTCCAAGGAAAACAACCCTAGACTTTTCAGTCTCTCTTCATTATGCTTATCGTATCTAATATTTCACACTCCTCCACTTTGACTACAATGTCTACATCAACCCTCTCCTTTGGGAAGACAGAGACAAAAAACTTATTAAGAACCCTGCCCACATAGAACATAGAACATTACAGCGCAGTACAGGCCCTTCTGCATCCATGCATAAGTTCCCTTGTACATCTCTGATAGGCCCTACCCTTTACTTAGTTATCCTCTTGCTCTTAATGTACTGATAAAACATTTTCGGATTTTCCTTGATTTTACTTGCCAATGATTTTTCATGTCCTCGCCTTGCTTTTCTAATTTCCTTTTTTACTTCACCCCTGCACTTTCTATACTCCGCTAGGCTTTCTAAAGTATTAAGATTTTCAGGATCGGCATAAGCTTATTTTTTCTGCTTTAACTTAACCTGTAAGCTTCTAGATAACCAGGGGGCTCTAGAGTTGGCAGTACCACCCTTTATCTTTGTGGAGACATGCCTACACTGTGCCTGTAGTATCTCGCTTTTGAATGCCTCCCACTGGTTTGCCACTGATTTTCCTTCAAGTAGCTGTATCCAGTCCACTTTCGTCAGGTCACCTCTCAGTTTCTTAAAATTTGCCTTCCCCCAATTTAGAACTTTTACCCCTGTTTTATCTTTGTCCTTTTCCATGATAATGCTAAAATTTACTGTATTATGGGCACTATCTCCAAAATGGTCACCCACTGTTACCTCCTCCACTTTCCCAGCTTCATTACTGAAGAATAAATCTAGAATTGCACCCCCTCTCATTGGGCTTGTTACATGCTGGTTTAAAAAGTTCTCTTGATTGTAGTTCAAGAATTTTGTCCCCTCTGTGCCCTTCACACTCTTTTTATCCCATTGATATTGGGGCAGTTGAAAACCCCCACTATTATTGCCCTATAGTTTTTGCACTCAGAAATCTGTCTACATATTTGTTCTTCTCTCTCCCTCTCACTATTTGGGGGTCGATAGTACACTCCTAGTAGTGTGGCTGCCCCTTTTTTATTTCTGATCTCCACCCATATGGCCTCATTTGATGATTCATTTAGCATATCATCCCTCCTCATGGCTGTTATTGATTCCTTAACAAATAATGTTACATCCCCTCCTTTTTTATCTTCCTCTCTATCCTTCCTGAAAACTTTATATCCAGGGATGTTGAGTTGCCATTCTTGCCCCTCATTAAGCCAAGTTTCCATTATAGCAATGATATCATGTGGCCATGTATCTATCTGTGCCCTCAACTCATTGGCTTTATTTACTATACTCCTTGCATTTAAATATATACCCTTTAACACTGCCAAATTCCTGTGCTGCACACTTTTTAACCAGTGCTTCTTCTGTCTTTCAGAGTGACTCGCTAATTTTCTGCCTTCTGTTCCCTGCCCTGAAATTGTCCTATCTAAGACTGCGCTCAGGTTCCCATCCCCCTGCCAAGCTAGTTTAAACCATCCCCAACAGTACTAGCAAACCTTTCTGCAAGGATATTTTTCCTAGTCCTGTTCCAGACTGGCAGGTGCAGACCATCCGGCACGTACAGGTCCGACCTTCCCCAGAACTAGTTCCAATGCCTCAGAAATCTGATGCTCTCCCTTCTGCACCATCTGGTGTATTTTCCTATTTCTATACCCACTCCCATGTGGCCTTGGGAGTAATCCGGAGATTACTACCTTTGAGGTCCTGCTTGCTAATCTCATTCCTAACTCCCTAAACTCAGGTTGGTATAGTTGGTACCAATGTGGACCATGACCTCTGGATGAGCACCCTCACCCTCCAGAATGCCCTGTAGCTGCTCGGTGATATCCATGACCCTTGCACCAGTGAGGCAACATGCCATCCTGGAATCACGTCTGCGACCACAGAAACGCCTAACTACACAATCCCCTATCACTATTGCTGTCTTGTCCTTTCTCCTCCCTCCCTGCAATGCTGAGCCACCCATGGTGCTCTGGTCATGACTCTCGCTGCACTCTCCAGAGGAACCCTCTCTCCGATCGGTAATCAGAACTGAATACCGGTTAGAAAGTAGGATGCCCTCTGGGGACTCCGGCACTACCTGCTTTGACCTTCTTGTCTGTCTGGCAACCACCCAGTTCCTCTTTGCCTGTGCTCTCTTAAGCTTCGGGGTGACTACCTCCTGAAACATGCTATCCACGTAGTTCTCTGCCTCGTGACTCCAGCCACAGTGACTCCAGCCACTGCTCGAGTTCCAAAATACAGAGCTCAAGCTTCTGCAGCTGGTGACGCTTGCTGCAGATGTGTTTGTCAAGGACACATGGTGCGTTCACGACTTCCCACACGCCACAGGAGCCACATTCCGCTTGGCCAAGCAGCCCTGCCATTACTTAGCTTCACAATCTAACTATTGCTGATGCAATAAGTGGAATATCTTACCAGTTACTTGCCAATCAGCTTCTTCCCCTGTACCGTGGAGGCCGAAAAGACAGAAAAGGAAAGAAAGATTGCAAAGAGCACCTCTTCCTCTAGTCAGTAAAATCGCTCACACACAACTGACAGCCTGACTCTGTCCAAACAGCACTATTCTAAGAAGTCATTATTAATAAATTGCACTAATTAAAACAAAATCTTAGTAGCACTAACCTTATCACTTACAAGGTAGCTATTTGAAGGTTTTTTTCTCTTTTTTTAAAGCTATTTACAGGTTATAACAGCTGTTACTTACCAACCAATCAGCTTACAGATTTCCCATAATATCACTGTAAGTTTTTGTCTCTTTTGAAGCCCAGCGCACGGGGAGACAGAGAGAGCCTGCCGACTGCCACTGCTCAGGTCTAAGGTAAGTGAGGGCCTTGAGCCCCACTCTTTATTTCTCCAGGCCCCGCTCCGGATGCGCCTCCTCCCAGGTCCGCCGTCTGCTGCCGCTGTAACCTATGTGTGTATGTGTGTTGAAGCATATTTTATTATTTTACTTAGATTGGTTTAAGACTCTTAATTTACCTCTTTCTTTGTTAAACTCGAGAAAACCTGTCTGATTGGCTTTTTTTATGATCACGTAGTGTAAACAAGTTAAACACTCACTAAATTAGCACGTATATCCACTTACAAAGGAAATAAATCGTTGTGGTCAAACAAGGAGAGGGAAAAGAGCCCTTTGACCCCTCTGCACCTGATCGTAACAGTCCCTGAGAATCCATCACTGAAGGCGAGGGAGGGGCCTGAAATGTTATGGCATCTGGGACTGTCAAAGTATGTAGGTGCCTTGGCTGCTTCCCAGGAAATGGGCACATACCTGCAGGAAATTATTTTGGTGGTCACAGACCAGTTGAATGCTGATTGATTGGAAGCCCTTCCTGTTGGTGAAGGTAGCTGGCTGGTCCGCAGAAGCTTTGATGGCCGCATGTTTGCAATCCAGCGATGGTCCCCAGTCTGATCGCCCTCTTGGCCTGACTGTCAGGGTCGTTCCAGTAGCACACATTGTCGCTGCCGCTATTGAACAAGGCATGGTCACCTCCTTAATGCAGTGGTGGGCTTGCTACCTGACAGACCCCCAACATGTCCCTTGTATATCCCTGGAAATATTCAGTCGATTAAAAGTTTAATGCCACGGTGATTTTCAGGGCCACAGGCATAGGGTGACCCCAAATCCAAGAGGTCGCAAATCATCCTGCAGCAGGGCACTTAAGTCGGTGACAGACTGCCTGGAGAGCTATAGTCTTTGCTGACAGTGGTGCTGTGACATTTGGAGGTAGCTGATCTGAGTCCATTACATGAACCCTTCTTGGCCTGACCAGCTGTTGTTGCTCTTGTCATGGAGCTTCATGGACAGGTGCAGCAGCCAGTTAGAATTAGAATTAGAACATTACAGCGCAGTACAGGCTCTTCGGCCCTCGATGTTGCGCCGACCTGTGAAACCATCTGACCTACACTATTCCATTTTCATCCATATGTCTATCCAATGACCACTTAAATGCCCTTAAAGTTGCCGAGTCTACTACTGTTGCAGGCAGGGCGTTCCACGCCCCTACTACTCTCTGAGTAAAGAAACTACCTCTGACATCTGTCCTATATCTATCACCCCTCAACTTAAAGCTATGTCCCCTCGTGTTTGCCATCACCATCCGAGGAAAAAGACTCTCACTATCCACCCTATCTAACCCTCTGATTATCTTATATGTCTCTATTAAGTCACCTCTGCTCCTCCTTCTCTCCAATGAAAACAACCTCAAGTCCCTCAGCCTTTCCTCGTAAGACCATCCCTCCATACCAGGCAACATCCTAGTAAATCTCCTCTGCACCCTTTCCAAAGCTTCCACATCCTTCCTATAATGCGGTGACCAGAACTGCACGCAATACTCCAGGTGCGGCCTCACCAGAGTTTTGTACAGCTGCAGCATGACCTCGTGGCTCCGAAACTCGATCCCCCTACTAATAAAAGCTAACACACCATATGCCTTCTTAACAGCCCTATTAACCTGGGTAGCAACTTTCAGGGATTTATGTGCCTGGACACCAAGATCTCTCTGTTCATCTACACTACCAAGAATCTTCCCATTAGCCCAGTACTCTGCATTCCTGTTACTCCTTCCAAAGTGAATCACCTCACACTTTTCCGCATTAAACTCCATTTGCCATCTCTCAGTCCAGCTCTGCAGCCTATCTATGTCCCTCTGTACCCTACAACATCCTTCGGCACTATCCACAACTCCACCGACCTTCATGTCATCCGCAAATTTACTAACCCACCCTTCTACACCCTCATCCAGGTCATTTATAAAAATGACAAACAGCAGTGGCCCCAAAACAGATCCTTGTGGTACACCACTAGTAACTAAACTCCAGGATGAACATTTGCCATCAACCACCACCTTCTTCTTTCAGCTAGCCAATTTCTGATCCAAAGCTCTAAATCACCTTCAACCCCATACTTCCGTATTTTCTGCAATAGCCTACCGTGGGGAACCTTATCAAATGCCTTACTGAAATCCATATACACCACATCCACTGCTTTACCCTCATCCACCTGTTTGGTCACCTTCTCGAAAAACTCAATAAGGTTTGTGAGGCACGACCTACCTTTCACAAAACCGTGCTGACTATCGCAAATGAACTTATTCTTTTCAAGATGATTATAAATCCTGTCTCTTATAACCTTTTCCAACATTTTACCCACAACCGAAGTAAGGCTCACAGGTCTATAATTACCAGGGCTGTCTCTACTCCCCTTCTTGAACAAGGGGACAACATTTGCTATCCTCCAGTCTTCCGGCACTATTCCTGTCGACAATGACGACATAAAGATCAAGGACAAAGGCTCTGCAATCTCCTCCCTGGCTTCCCAGAGAATCCTAGGATAATTCCCATCTGGCCCAGGGGACTTATCTATTTTCACACTTTCCAAAATTGCTAACACCTCCTCCTTGTGAACCTCAATCCCATCTAGCCTAGTAGTCTGAATCTCAGTATTCTCCTCGACAACATTTTCTTTCTCTACTGTAAATACTGATGAAAAATATTCATTTAACGCTTCCCCTATCTCCTCTGATTCCACACACAACTTCCCACTACTATCCTTGATTGGCCCTAATCTAACTCTAGTCATTCTTTTATTCCTGATATACCTATAGAAAGCCTTAGGGTTTTCCTTGATCCTATCCGCCAATGACTTCTCGTGTCCTCTCCTTGCTCTTCTTAGCTCTCCCTTTAGATCCTTCCTGGCTAGCTTGTAACTCTCAAGCGCCCTAACTGAGCCTTCACGTCTCATCCTAACATAAGCTTTCTTCTTCCTCTTGACAAGCGCTGGCCCTCCCTCCATCGGAGGTGTGGCATCATGCCAAGGGGGTCCAGAAATGCAGGGTGTATGAGACTCACGCCACGTGACCTGTGGGTCTGCAGCATCTGTCAATGCAGAGTCAACCCTTTCTTGGCAGCAACTGAGGTTCTGACAATTCTCTCAGCGGAGTCGCTGATGCACCTCAGTGCAATAGTGTGTCACCACACCAGAAAGGTCCCTGGATGGATCTCTGGTCTATTCTGCAGAAGATATTTTCAGCTGGGGTGCGATGTGACTACTGGTCTCTATAGTCCTCATTTCAACTTGGTCTGGGAGTTATGCAGGTGGGGGCCGAGGTGACCAGAAAATCGTTCTGGCTTGTGTTTCATGAGACCATGGAAATTTGAACTCCTGGGGCTAAATTGGACTCTCACTAGAACCTGCACATTTTCACAGTCTGCTGGGACTCCTACAGCATGAATGAGCACTTGGACAAGGTTCCAAGAATCTTCAGGAGAGGCAGGAGAAAATTGGGGGAAAAAAGAGGAACTGTGATGAATTGATCTCTTCAGAAATAGTTTGAATTGTTAGAACTCATTCTCCCCCCATCTTTTCACTTGTCAAGGAGTGAAGTCAGGTTGATTAAGCATGCAAGCAAAAGGAAAAGGGACAATGTTCGACACTGGGAATAAAATCAGCAAATATACTGCAATAAAAGCAAGAAACGCTGGAACCACTCAGCAGGTCTGGCAGCATCTGTGGAAAGAGAAGCAGAGTTAACGTTTCGGGTCAGTGACCCTTCTTCGGAACTCGAATATACTGCAGGGCTGTGAGCATTTGAAAAGAGGAAAGACAAGTTAAGGTTTAAGATGGAGCTCTTTCTGAAAGGTTTCCATCCGAAACATTAACATATCTTTAGATCTGTTGTGTATTTCCAGCAATTGTTTGTATTCTCTACTTCTGGCATTCACAGTTTTCCTATCAGAACTGAAAACAAAGGGCTGGATTTTTGCTGTGGGGTGGGAAAGAGAAATCAGGACTGTTTCCAGGTCCCGAACCTGCCCCTGGGGGGAATTGGAATTGAGCCCCTTGTTTCAGGGGGGTGACCCTGTAATAGCTGTAGAGACTTGTTTGGTGGCCACTTAACAGCCATTGGGGGCACAAATGGAGGCAGCACGTCAAAAGTGCAGGCCCGATTTATACTGTCCATGGCACCCATTACTGTGACTGCCATTTCACTGTTGTTAATGCAGAGTGAAAGATCACAGAAGACTTGAATTCCACAATGAATCAGAAGAGAGAGAGGCCTGGAACCTGGGGCAGGGCAGCCCCTCGATTTTCAGATGTGGGACTGGAGGTCATGCTGGAGCCTGTGAGGGAGAAGAGGGAGATCCACTTCCTGGAGGATGGCAGGATAAAGCTGACTAAGCAGGCATGAATGGACATCACTGCCACAGTCACCTGAAAAAATGTGAATCAGAAGAACTTGGATCCAGTGTAGGAAAAGGTTCAATGAACTGATAAACTCTGGCAAGGTGAAAGCTACCCCCAACCCTCAGGACAAGCCTCTGGATACTCACCCTCCTGCAGGCACACAAGCTGAGAAGCCTCCGGGTGCATGCTGCCCCTGAACATGGAAGGGGTGTGTGCTCAGGCCATTTAGTGACCCCTCAGAATGGCTGGGATATCGTGCTACTGAGGACCTGTAACCATTTGTACATGCTGCCATTGGCCATAGAGGACAGCAGTGCCTTATTTTGTCTCTTTTGTCCTTGCAGGAGAAATGGGCATAAAATGCCCAAGAGAGGGCCCAAATGGGTGAAGGTGTTTGCTACCTTTACATCATTACACTCACGAAGGAGGGAGCCATGGAAATAGCCAAGTCCGCAGACCACGGGAAAGGTAGTCATGGCAAGATGGGCACTCATGGTCAAGATGGTGGAGAGGGCAATGTGCTGATTAAGGTGGTGCATTGCACTTCCCCTGTCTGATAGCATACCTAACACTGAAGAGCAGTGTTTTTCTGCTTTCCAAGGCTATCTCTCATGATTTCTCCTTGTGTCTCCCACAGGTGCAGATGTCAACAAAGAAGACCTTCTCCCTCACCGTCACTGGGCCAAGAGCAGAAGCAAAGCTTCGAAGAAGAACCCTTACACCTTAAAAGTGCACCGTCCACCAGCACAGATACACTCACCTCAGTGGATTTTCATGCATGTTCAGATAGGGTGGCACTGGGTGAGGGGCATGGCACTAGTGTGCAGGAGGAGGTGCCAGAGGCAGAGTCAATTGTGGGCAGTTCCCCTCAGAGCAGGGAGGACAGACGCACACAGCCCTGCTCAGCTAGGCACAGATGCAGGTCCTCAGGAATCACTGGATGGAAGGCTCTACCTAGACCAGCAGCAACAGATGTGCTACCACATGTCAGAGGTCCCTGAGACAGTGCGGGGTCATGGACAAAGAATGGAGGAGTCCATCCATCTCATGTGCGCCACAATGCTCTGGGCTTTGAGCACATAAGCTCCTCCATTGAGATGGTGGCCAACTTCATCGAGAGCCATATGCGGCAGCACATGGAGCGCATGCAGGAACTGCACACTGACGTACACAGGATGCATGCCACATTGTGTAGCCTTGACCGGTCAGTGGTGCTGGTGGCACAGAGATGTTTGGAGGGGATGCCATTTGGGCCCCAACTGGTGCTCCTCTCCAGTCAATCAGAGGGCCAGCCCAAGGGCTGAGGCAGTAACCAAGCAGGATGAAGTGCCACCCCTCATGGGGCACCATCATCATTGTCGGCCTCCTTGGCCCCTCTGACAGAGGGAGCATCTGTGCAGCTAGGCCCAGTGATGGAGGCTGCCCCTGCAATAATTCAGGTGTTGTAGCCTCTGGAGATACCCCCCATGGGCACCTCCACCACGAGGACGACTGCCGCATGCATCACTGCTGCAACCCAAGTGAACAGGCTGCCTCCACCTCCTCCAAGGCCACAAGGGGAGCACCACGTAAAAATGACCGAGCACAGAGGCCACCATGTTGCACTAAGCACTGAGTGGGTCACTGGGGTGTTTTCTTCCTGTAACTGTGCACTGATTTCCATTATGAGCTCTGTTCCATAGGAACATAGGACCATAGGAACAGGAGAAGGCCATTCAGCCCATCGAACCTGCCCCGACATTCAATACGATCATGGCTGATGATCAACTTCAATGCCTTTTCTCATACTGTCCGCATATCCCCTTATGTCATTGGTATTTAGAAATCTGTCAATCTCTGCTTTAAACATATTCAATGACTGAGTTTCCACAGCTCTCTGGGGTAGAGAATTCCAAAGATTCACAACTCTCTGAGTAAAGAAATGTCTCCTCATCTCTGTCCTAAGTGTCTTCGCCCTTATTTTGAAATTATGTCGCCTGGTTCTAGACTCCCCAACCAGGGGAAATATCTTAGCTGCATCTACCCTGTCTATCCCTTTAGGTATTTTGGAGGTTTCAATGAGATCACCTCTCATTCTTCGAAACTCTAGAGAATACAGGCCCAGTTTCCCCAATCTCTCTTCACAGGACACTCCTGCCATCCCGGGAACAAGTCTGATGAAGCTTCGCTTCACTCCCTCTATGGCAAGGGGACCAAAACAGCACACAGTACTTAAGGTGCAATCTGACCAAGGTTCTATACAATTGAAACAAGTCTTCACTACTCCTGTACTCAAATCTTCTTGCAATAAAGGCTAACATACCATTCGCCTTCTTAATTGCTTGCTGCACCTGCAGGTTAGCTTTCAGTGACATATTGACAAGGACACCCAGATCCCTTTGTACATCTACACTTTCTAATCTCCTAGCATTTAAGAAATACTCTGCACATCTATTCCTCCTACCAAAGTGGATAACCTCACATTTTTCCACATTATATTCCATCTGCCATGTTCTTGCCCACTCACTAAGTCTATCCAAATCCCTTGAAGCCACTTTGTATCTTCTTCACAACGCACATTCCCACATACTTTTGTGTCATCTGCAAACTTGTTATTACTACATTTGGTCCCCACATCCAAATTATTGATATATATTATGAACAGCTAGGGCCCAAGCACTGATCCCTGCGGTACCCCACCAGTCACAGCCTGCCAACGCAAGAATGACCTGTTTATTCCTACTCTCTGTTTTCTGCCTGTTAATCAATCCTTAATCCATACCAGTATATTACCTCCTATCCCATCTGCTTTCATTTTGCTAATCAACCTCCTGTGGGGGGACTTTATCAAAAGCCTTCTGAAATCCAAGTATACTACGTTCACCAACTTGCGTCTATCAATTCTGTTAGTAACATCCTCATAAAACTCCAACAGGTTCGTCAAATCCATGTTGAATATGCCCAATTAGATCATTATTATCCAAGTGTCCATTTATCACATCCTTTAGAATAGATTCTTGCATTTTCCCAATGACTGATGTAAGCTAACAGGTCTGTTGTTCCCTGTTTTCTCTTTCCCTCCCTTCTTAAATAGTGGGGTGACATTTGCTACCTTCCAATCTGCAAGAACGGCAGACCTCAGTGAGATCATTAATGTGAAAAATATGAGATATGAGCCCCCAGACTAATTCAAGAATTACACAACAAGATTTCACATTTAAGTGTTTTATTATAACAACTAAACTAAAAGAAATCCCCAATTAACTGAATAGTACTTTGTAAGTAGCTGATTTTAAAATTTCTAAGAAAGGTATTTTCCTTATTAAAATACCTGAAAACCTCACACCACACTTATACGTTACACAGTCCTTTTTTATGGCAAAATCCTTTGTGGTTAAAAGTCCCAAACTCCTCCCAGTTGCAATGGGTTGCATCTCCCAGACCTTTTCAAAATAAATGTCCCGTTTGCTCAATTTTCCAAACACTTCTGACCTGGACGTCCGTGAATAAGGCGGTGATCCTGGTGATCCTGATGGTCTCCTACTTCTCCGCAAGATTCAACTTTCAAAACAGGTTCAGGTCTTCGCAGCCTTTTACTGTATCAGGCTTCCGAGAGCAAGTATTCCCTCTCTCTCACTCTGTCTTGAGCTGTAACTGCTGGTTGTCTCCCTTTCTTACAGCCTGCTGTGAGGCTGCAACTACTGGTTTCTTCTCTTACAGCCTGTCTGCCTTCAGAAAGTCTGTTAAATTTATCTGGACTCAAGAGTCAGTAGCTTAATATTTTATTCCAATATGCAGAGTCCAGTGGTCTGGTTTCACAGAGCCACTTGGGCCTTCCATTGTTCCCAGGCGTTAACAGCTGCCTGGTACATTTGCATCTTTCTAATTACTGACTCCTTGGGTTGAATTTTACCAGTCCCTTGACATTGGGGGTCATGGTGGGGGGGCCCATAAAATACTTGTGGGAGAGGCCCACCACGAACCCCGACGCCGAGAAGGCCCCGCTGCATTTTACTGGCGGCAGCGAGTCCCCAGTGTGCCCCCCCCACCCCCACTGCTAGGCAGCGGGGCTTTCATTTACATATCTAAATAAATTAAAACAAGATATTAATTACCTTACCAGCTCCTGGCGGCTGTCTCACCCCGATATTATGGGTGCCGGCCACAACTCGCGTGCCTTTGGAACTCCATTCGGAATTCCGAGGTGAGACACTGGTCGGGAGGGGGGAGGACTGAAATTATCAGGGCGGGGGTGGGGGGAACAAGGAAAACTATTCCTATTGGATGTGGGAAGGGGTTGAGGGTTAAAGGTGAAGTTCGGGGGGACTTTGCAATATCAAAAAGTGGTTTTTTTGGGGGGATAGGTCAATTTATTTATTGACTACTCAGTGGGGGGGGGGGGGGTGGGCAAGGGGATTAAAGTTAAATAAAACTTTTATTGAAATTTTTATCAAAGCAGTCACTTAAAAATGTAAATGTAACTGAAGGGCTTGAAGCCCTTTAAAAATGGTGCCTGCGCCTGTGCAGTGGCGCCAGGAAAGCAAGTTTTTGATTTGTGTTCTCTATTATCCTGGTAACCAAGACTTCTGTCTTGCCCCTTCGCAGAGTAGATGTGAGGTCACCTGATCTTCCAGACTCCACCTTGAACTTCTAAAAATCACAATTTTTGAAACATCATGATGTTACAAGGTCCAGCGTTCATAACAAGCACCATAGCAATAATGACACTTGAAGCCACACATGTGAGACTCTTTTTATTGATGTCAGAGCAAGAAAAGAGTTAGGAAGTGGTGAAGGAGATCAAGGGTTCCTCACCAATGATGGCAAAACCCCTGGGGAGATGTTGATCCTTCATTGCTGGTAAGAGTTTCCATGTTCCAGACTGTGTCCTCAATGGAAGTATTAGCACAGGCAGCTCAGAGTGAGTTCTATAATGTGCCATTAATCCTGGGTCAGAGGGAGTCAGTTGAAACGTTTCTAAATCAGAAGATCCCTGATATTCATGATATCCTGATGAGACCTTTGCACCCCGCACCATGCCCGGCCACCTCCCTGTGCAGCTGGAACACCTCGGTGTTCTGCACCCTTGTCCGCCTTCTCTTCCTCCTCCTTTTCAATGTCCTCCTTCTCCGCTTCTCCGGTAAGCTACCAGCACCTCGCTCTCCTCAAAGCCCACGCCTCTGTGTAGGGCCATGTTATGAGAGCACTGCAGATAATGAGTGAGACCCTTGCAGGAGGGTACTGCAGGGCACCACCTGACCAGTCCAGTTGGAATTGCATCTTCAGAAGCCCAATGGCTGCTCACTGGTGCTCCTGGTAAGCAGATGGCTTTAGTTGTATCTCCTCTGTTCCTCTGTCTGGTGAGTAGCCATCTCTTCAAGGGATATCCCTAGTTCCCGAGAATCCATCCATGGAGTTTGTAGGTTGGAATGAAGAGCTGAGACAGCCTGTACTGCTGGAAGATGAAGGCGACACGGCAGCTGCCAGGAAAGCAAGTGCAAACATGGAGGAAGCTCTTGTTGCGGTTGCAGACTAGCTGAACGTTGAGGGACTGAAGGCCCTTCCTGTTGATGAATCTCATTGGCTGGTTACTGGGTGACTTGACGGCCACATGGATGCAATATATGATGCCCTGCACCTGGGGGAATCCAGCAATGGTGGCAAAACTCAGTGGCCTTTGTGTCTGCGAGGCCCCACCTGAATGAAATTGAATGTATTGTCTGCTCTGGCAAATATGGCATCAGTGACCTGAGAGATACAGTGGTATGCAGCTGTTTGTGAGATGCCACTAAGGTCCGCAGCTGATCCTCGGAAGGAGCTAGAATCAAAGAAGTTTAAGGTGACAGTGACTTTGATAGCTACTGGCAGGCATGCCGAGCATTGCAGCGAGATGTGAGGTCTCTGACGATCAGAGCATATAATGGTCTTTGACCATCTGCCTGGAGAGTCACCATCTTCTGTGGCACTGGTTCGCGATCATCTCCAGGTAGCTCCATCTTTGGCAGTAGATCCTATGCTGAGGGCATGGCCTCTGGGTCCTTCCTGCTTCTCCTCCCACTCCCCTGCCCTTCTGTTTCCCGGGGCTCTGCCCTTCTTGCAGCAGGTGTTGCTCCTCATCGTCATTGAACCCAAAACCTGACAGCCATGCCCCAATTGCCAGCTGCTGCCTTCCTTGTACTCAGGTGACCCCCAACCCAATTGTGCTTGCCAACCTTTCCCCCATTCCCATGCTCTTGCAATGCCTGGTGGGTGACAACACCCTGCACTGCCCGATTGCTCACTGCCCACTTTCCCTGCTACCTGCCCTGTGTCGAAGGCACCTGTTTCTCAATGGCTGAGTCCCCCACTGCACCATTCACCCTTTTATAGGGCCCAAGTAATTCACATGACAGGCTGCCCACAGTGCACCTGCCTCCATTCACTGGTCAACCCCAGACAGCCCACGCAGCCCATTTGCCCCCACGAAAATCACATCCCCCATTAACAAGCTCTTAATGAGCTCCTCTATCACCTTAATTGGTCTTCATCATGGATCGTGAGTGATCACGGGACCGGGCTACCCCCCAGCCCTGGTGAAAATGTCCGGCACTGGGAACCCAGCACGTTGGCCACGCCAGCATTTTAGACCCTCATCCTCCTCCGTTTCCATCCCTGGTGGGACCCAAAAATTCAGCCCGAAATGTTGTGCTGCTTAAAGCTCAGTATTATCCATGTTCCTGGCTCTAGTAATATGGAGTACCTTGAGCCCATACATATTAATGACTCATTTAGATATATAAAATATTCACATTATGTTATATGTACCAGACTAAACCGGGTACGTAAACATTACAGATACATTGGAAATAAATTGTCAATGTAACATGACAGGGAGGGTTTAGACTGTGGGGCCCACCACTTGTGATCAGCTGTCCTACACTGGAGCTCACTTCAGTGGCACAGACCAGCCTAGTCAGCAGAATATTATTCATCCTTCCAATTGTCTCAAATTCTGTAAACGACTCTGTATAAATCTTTGTCACATTGTACTCCCGTCAGCAGAATCTGTACTGAAAGGAGGGGGAGGGATGGATTGGGAGAAATAAAGCCAAAAGGAAAAAAAAATGCAATAAGTGTGCAAGCTTGAACTGAAAGAAAACAAATTAAAACATTTGAATTGTGCAAAGTCAGACTCAAGGGATTCAGTCAGTTAGCTGACAATTCAGCTAATCCTTCCACAAACACTTCAAAAAATAATGAAAAATAAAATTAGCCCCTGACTTCACTGCTTCCTGATACTTCCCCATCATCACCATATGTGTATTATTTGTTAATTTATGCTGATTAAGGCAGGCTTCAGTCCTTTAGAAGTTTGAAGTCACCTCTTCCGGCAAAAAGCTGGAGCAGCAATTGTAGAATCATTAGGGAGACAATAAAATGTTTTGAGGTTTCATTTCTTTTAGAATGTAGCAAGGTGCAGTTGAAATGAAGTCTCATCGTAGATTCCGCTACTCTAACTCAATCTTTCCCAGCATCTCAAAATTGTGGAACTGATCACCTCTCGATTTTCTGTCTTCTGGCAATTGGCAGGCATTTAGAACCCAAGCTTGGTGTCACCAATCACTACTTTGTGATTCACCATATCTTCTCTTTCATTGTTTTTATTTTTGTCATGTTCTGCACTTTGGGGCCTTCACCTCAGTTTCTTGATTTAAAACATTAGCATTTACAGAACCATCCTTCCCATTAACATCTGTATCTAGTAATGGTTAATATATAACTTTCTGGGTCCTCCCATATTTACAGATGATGCCACTCACTCACTCACACTATTTTAAATCCAGACTTTTGTTAAGTTAACAATTAAAGAAACACTTGCACTTTATCATATGTACCAGACACGCTCAAAGCACTGTGTACACAATTAATTATTATTAAACTTTTAGTTCAGAGATACAGCACTGAAACAGGCCCTTCGGCCCAACGAGTCTGTGCCGACCATCAACCACCCATTTATACTAATCCTACACTAATTCCATATTCCTACCACATCCCCACCTGTCCCTATATATTTCCCTACCACCTACCTATACTAGGGGTAACTTATAATGGCCAATTTACCTATCAACCTGCAAGTCTTTGGCATGTGGGAGGAAACCGGAGCACCCGGAGGAAACCCACGCAGACACAGGGAGAACTTGTAAACTCCACACAGACAGTACCCAGAATTGAACCCGGGTCACTGGAGCTGTGAGGCTGCGGTGCTAACCACTGCGCCACTGTGCCGCCCTGTGTTATGTAGGCAATAATGGCAGCCATTTTGCTCCAGGCAAGATCCCACAAGCAATGAGATAAATGACCAATTATCATGCCTTTGATTGAGGGAGGTACATTAGATAGAATATCGTGAGAATTCCTTCCCTTATTACTGTGGGACCTTCGATGTTTAACTGAATCACCATAACAGGCAGATGAAGGTCTCAGTTGAATGTTTTAGCCAAAGGAGAGCATTTCCAGGCAGGATTTATTTAGTATGACACTGAATTGTCAGTCGAAATTACATGCTGAAGATCTAGAGTGGAACTTGGACTTTGTGAACAGAGGTGAGAGAGCTCCCATTTTAATTGTGTGCATGTTTTTGACTTGTTAAGTTGAGAAGCCAAGGTGAAAGGTCAAGATCCAGAATGCAGGAATGTCCCCATAACTGAAATCAATAATGCAGGGGACAAGGTAAATCATAGAGTTGTGACTTGGTTAGAAATAGAAATAGAACATTACAGCGCAGTACAGGCCCTTCAGCCCTCGATGTTGCGCCGACCTGTGAAACCATCTGACCTACACTATTCCATTTTCATCCATATGTCTATCCAATGACCACTTAAATGCCCTTAAAGTTGGCGAGTCTACTACTGTTGCAGGCAGGGCGTTCCACGCCCCTACTACTCTCTGAGTAAAGAAACTACCTCTGACATCTGTCCTATATCTATCACCCCTCAACTTAAAGCTATGTCCCCTCGTGTTTGCCATCACCATCCGAGGAAAAAGACTCTCACTGTCCACCCTATCTAACCCTCTGATTATCTTATATGTCTCTATTAAGTCACCTCTCCTCCTCCTTCTCTCCAACGAAAACAACCTCAAGTCCCTCAGCCTTTCCTCGTAAGACCTTCCCTCCATACCAGGCAACATCCTAGTAAATCTCCTCTGCACCTTTCCAAAGCTTCCACATCCTTCCTATAATGTGGTGACCAGAACTGCACGCAATACTCCAGGTGCGGCCGCACCAGAGTTTTGTACAGCTGCAGCATGACCTCGTGGCTCCGAAACTCGATCCCCCTACTAATAAAAGCTAACACACCATATGCCTTCTTAACAGCCCTATTAACCTGGGTAGCAACTTTCAGGGATTTATGTACCTGGACACCAAGATCTCTCTGCTCATCTACACTACCAAGAATCTTCCCATTAGCCCAGTACTCTGCATTCCTGTTACTCCTTCCAAAGTGAATCACCTCACACTTTTCCGCATTAAACTCCATTTGCCATCTCTCAGCCCAGCTCTGCAGCCTATCTATGTCCCTCTGTAACCTACAACATCCTTCGGCACTATCCACAACTCCACCGACCTTCGTGTCATCCGCAAATTTACTAACCCACCCTTCTACACCCTCATCCAGGTCATTTATAAAAATGACAAACAACAGTGGCCCCAAAACAGATCCTTGCGGTACACCACTAGTAACTAACTCCAGGATGAACATTTGCCATCAACCACCTTTCAGCTAGCCAATTTCTGATCCAAAGCAATAAATCACCTTGGCGCAGTGGCGCAGTGGTTAGCACCGCAGCCTCACAGCTCCAGGGACCCGGGTTCGATTCCGGGTACTGTCTGTGTGGAGTTTGCAAGTTCTCCCTGTGTCTGCGTGGGTTTTCTCCGGGTGCTCCGGTTTCCTCCCACAAGCCAAAGACTTGCAGGTTGATAGGTAAATTGGCCATTATAAATTGTCACTAGTATAGGTAGGTGGTAGGGAAATATAGGGACAGGTGGGGATGTTTGGTAGGAATATGGGATTAGTGTAGGATTAGTATAAATGGGTGGTTGATGTTCGGCACAGACTCGGTGGGCCGAAGGGCCTGTTTCAGTGCTGTATCTCTAATCTAATCCCTTACTTCTGTATTTTCTGCAATAGCCTACCGTGGGGAACCTTATCAAACGCCTTACTGAAATCCATATACACCACATCCACGGCTTTACCCTCATCCACCTGTTTGGTCACCTTCTCAAAAAACTCAATAAGGTTTGTGAGGCACGACCTACCCTTCACAAAACCGTGCTGACTATCTCTAATGAACTTATTCTTTTCAAGATGATTATAAATCCTATCTCTTATAACCTTTTCCAACATTTTACCCACAACCGAAGTAAGGCTCACAGGTCTATAATTACCAGGGATGTCTCTACTCCCCTTCTTGAACAAGGGGACAACATTTGCTATCCTCCAGTCTTCCGGCACTATTCCTGTCGACAATGACGACATAAAGATCAAGGTCAAAGGCTCTGCAATCTCCTCCCTGGCTTCCCAGAGAATCCTAGGATAAATCCCATCTGGCCCAGGGGACTTATCTATTTTCACACTTTCCAAAATTGCTAACACCTCCTCCTTGTGAACCTCAATCCCATCTAGCCTAGTAGTCTGTATCTCAGTATTCTCCTCGACAACATTTTCTTTTGCTACTGTAAATACTGATGAAAAATATTCATTTAACGCTTCCCCTATCTCCTCTGATTCCACACACAACTTCCCACTACTATCCTTGATTGGCCCTAATCTAACTCTAGTCATTCTTTTATTCCTGATATACCTATAGAAAGCCTTAGGGTTTTTCTTGATCCTATCCGCCAATGACTTCTCGTGTCCTCTCCTTGCTCTTCTTAGCTCTCCCTTTAGATCCTTCCTGGCTAGCTTGTAACTCTCAAGTGCCCTAACTGAGCCTTCACGTCTCATCCTAACATAAGCCTTCTTCTTCCTCTTGACAAGCGCTTCAACTTCTTTAGTAAACCACGGCTCCCTCGCTCGACAACTTCCTCCCTGCCTCACAGGTACATACTTATCAAGGACACGCAGTAGCTGCTCCCTGAATAAGCTCCAGATTTCGATTGTGCCCATCCCCTGCAGTTTCCTTCCCCATCCTACACATCCTAAATCTTGCCTAATCGCATCATAATTTCCTTTCCCCCAGCTATAATTCTTGCCCTGCGGTATATACCTGTCCCTGCCCATCGCTAAGGTAAACCTACCCGAATTGTGATCACGATCACTATTGGTGATGCCAATCCAACACTCATAATGCAATACTTATATTTTTACTAATTACTTTATCAATTACATTTTCTTTTCTCCACATGCTATAATGAGATTGTGTCTGTAGATCTTTGTAAAACCCTAGTGCCCAGAACCTCAGATACACTCTCATGGCTCTTCAAGTTCCTTCAAGTGACAACCAGAAAAGAATACTCATACTGCATCAGTATTGGATTACTCACTGTCATCCGGTTGTGAACCTTAACCTCTAAACAAGTGCTACAACTGCTGCCAGGATTGAGATCAGATAAACCAACACAGATTGAGGATCAAATTAGGGATCTTACTGGTCTGTATGACTCACCTACTTATTGCAGTGGTTACAGAATGTCACACCCATGCAGTAGAGGATGCTGTTCAGAGGATGGGCTGAGGCACTGTTGTGCAGAATAGAGGGAGTTCTCCTCTACAAATAAACCGTGTTGTGCCTGACCTGGGAGTGCTTGATGCTAAAGCTGCTTGACCAAAATAGAAAGTAGGCTACTCCTTAACACAACATTTACTGAAGGAAAAGCTAAATATCGCAAAATACGAGATAATCGTTGGACTCCAAGTAACAAATAAATGCCCCCAGAGTTAATTCCAGGTCTTGCAATTTGCAGGCTGTCTCTGAGGATGTCACAGTGTACTAGGCTCAATTACTGCCGAAGGCTTTAAATTGAGGGTCTGAATGTGCTCCAATTCAGATAGTGTGACTGACCTGATCAATGCTGCGACACCAGAATGTTTTGAAGGTAATTTCCAAACAACTTGCCGACTGCTGAACTGTGAACATTATCATCAGCTTTTGTATCCGATTAATATACTGTGCCAACCATATTTATTTATAAATGTATACGTATACATGTATATCAGACTTGACACACAAAAATTATTCTTCAAAAAGGGATTGCTTTGGTGATTTTATTTTTGCTTCTTAGTAGATGCCGAGGAGAGTGGGGACTCCTTCCCACATCGGTACTGAAACAAAGTATGAAAATATTCACAGACTATATTTTAATATTTTTGCTGGCTCAGGACAAACTAATCGTACAGACGGGGGCTTCAAACATGCCTTAGGCCCCTTTTTTAGGAAGTGTTTTAATTCCTTTTATTAAATACACACTGGCCACCTTGTCATGAGAAATACCCTCAGTAATTTTCTTTGCCCTGCCCAATATTTTCTCCTCTCTCCTGAAGGCATTGATTCAGGATTTTCTAGTTCATCAGTGTCATCATTTATCAAAGGAACATAAGAAACATAGGAACATAGGTACAGAGGAACAGGGGAGTAGACCATTTAGCACCTCGATGCTGTTCCACCATTCAATGAGATCATGGCTGATATGTGACCTAACTCTATAAGGTGGCGTAGTGGTAATGTCACTGGACTAGAAATCTGAGAAGCCCAGACTAATGCTCTGGAGACATGGGTTTGAATCCCACCACATCAGATGGTAAAATTTGAATTCAATTAATAAATCTGGAATTAAAAAGCTAGTCTAATGGTGACCATGAAGCGATTGTTGATTGTTGTAAAAAAAAAACACGTGGTTCACTAATGTCCTTCAGAGAATGAAATTAGCTGTCCTTACCTGGTCTGGCTGACATGTGACTCCAGATGCATAGCAATGTGGTTGACTCCTGAAATGGCCTATGAAGCTACTCAGTTTCTCAAGGGCAAATACAGATGGGTAATAAATGCTGGCCTAACCATGAACAAATTTTAAAAAAACATACCCACCTTAGTCCCATATCTTTAATACCTTCAGTTAAAAAAATCTGTCAATCCCAAATTTAAAATTACAATTGATCTAGCATCAATTGCAATTTGTGGAAGAGAGTGCCAAACCTTTACCATCCTTTTTTATGTAGAAGTGTTTCCTAATTTCATGCCTGAAAGGTTTGGCTCTAAATCTTTGACTATGCCCCCTGGTCCTAGACTCTCCAACCAGAGGAAATTGTTTCTCTCTATCTGCTCCCCTTAATATCTTGAAAACTTCGATCAAATTACCCCCTAACCTTCCAGGGAATGCAACCTTATTTTGTGTAATCTCATCTCATAATTTAACCCTTAGAGCCCAGTTATCAAGCTGGTAAATCTATACTGTAAAGCTGTACTCCCTCCAAGGTCAACATATCCTTCCTAAGGTGGATGCCCAGAACTGCTCATAGTATTTCAAGTTGTGATCTAACTAGGGCTTTGTCTTAGAGTCATAGAGTTATACAGCATAGAAATAGGCCCTTCAGCCCATTGTGTCTATGCTGGCCATCAAGCACCTATCTATTCTAATCCCATTTTCCAGCACTTGGCCTGTAGCCTTGTATGCTATGGTGTTTCAAGTGCACATCTAAATACTTCTTAAATGTTGTGAGGGTTCCTGCCTCTTCCACCACTTCAGGCAGTGTGTTCCAGATTCCAACCACCCTCTGGGTGAAATTTATTTTCCTCAAATCCCATCTAAAGCTCCTGCTCCTTACCTTAAATCTATGTCCCCTGGTTATTGACCCTTCTGCTAAGGGAAAAAGTTTCTTCCTATCAATCCTATCAATGCCCTCATAATTTTGTACACCTCAATCAGGTCCCCATCAGCCTTCTCTGCTCTAAGGAAATCAAACCTAGCCTATCCAGTCTCTCTTCATAGCTGAAATACTCCAGCACAGGCAACATCCCGGTGAATCTCCTCGGCACCCTCTCCAGTGCAATCACATCCATCCTATAGTGTGGTGGCCTGAACTGTACACAGGACTCCAGCTGTGGCCTAACTAGCATTTTATATAGCTCCATCATAACCTCCCTGCTCTTATATTCTATGCCTCGGCTAATAAAGGCAAGTATCCCATATACCTTCCTAACCACCTTATCTACCTGTGCTGCTGCCTTCAGTGATTTATGGACAAGTACACCAAGGTCCTTTTGACCCTCTGTACTTCCTAGGGTCCTACCATCCATTGTATATTCCCTTGCCTTGTTAGTCCTCCCAGAATGCAAAATGTATAGCTGTAGCATAACTTCTACCCCCTTGTATTCTAATCTTCTAAATATAAAGGTCAGCAATGAAGCAACAGATCTTTTCAAATCCTCAAATTAAGGGGGTGAAGCTGCAAATAAGAAATCTGTTCAAATAGGATGAAATTGCCTGAATTTTGAGGGCTGTTTTGCCAAGGCCCGGGGGCTGTACATACAGCTCCAAATGGCCACCCTGATGTAGTTAAAGTAAGCTTAGGTCAGTCATGCATCTTGTAAGAAAATGCTAGGAGGAGGAATTTTAAGTGAGCCTGGGGACATAGAGGAAACTGTAAGAGATGTTGTGTTGCCGGTATCCTGTCTCTGAGACCTTTCTAGTGGGATCTCAATACAAGAGTTCACTTCTGCTGGTGTGCACTACCGTAGGTGCATGCAGTCCATGTACATCTGGCCGAAGTGGATATTTTTTATGGAACGGAATTTTTGTAGGAGTTTTCCCAATCTTCTGCTGTAACTATGGTGGAAACCTTGAAGAAATGGCAGAAATGGAGAAATGGCATAAACGGCCACATAGTTCCGTTGATCTCCTGCCGAAATTCTAGGCTCATTAGTGGGCTGAGGTAATGGGGGTAATCTTAACCCTAAAAACAGGTGGGTTTGGGTTGGGTGGGAAGTTAAAATGTTAAAAATTTCAAACTCAAATCCAATTCACTTCGACTCTGTGCACTTCTGGTCATTCGGCTCTCAGGAGGCAGGTTGGTCAGTAAAGCCTTTTAAGGAGGCTGGGTGCCACCATTTTAACAAGATTTCTATTTTTAGCTGTTGTTGGCCAGGTTTCCCTGGCTTCAGGAAACTCAACAGATAAAAGGAGGCCGATGATATGTTAATGGTTCAGCATTGGGCTAGACCCATAAGGTTTGCAGTTCCTTTAAAGCACTGCTTGTAGGCCAGGTGGAGAAGGAGCTTTTCCTTCAGGTCCAACAAGCTAACACTGTGAAATTCCCCGCTATCTATCCGATCCCCCACCACTACCTCTGCAATCTCTCTGCTCCCCTAAGCCCCCATGACCTTGCTGCTCCAAACCCTCTATGACCTACTGCCCTCTTGCACCATCACAAAACCTACCAGCTACATGGCTGCAGCACCTAGGGAGTTATGGTTAAAAGAGGGAGTCACCGAGGCTGATCAATAAGGAGATTGAAGCTGGGAGAGAAAGCCAGGATTGAAATTTAACTGCCCACAGTGGGAGGACTGAGATCAAGAACTCACCATGGTACAAATAAACCTCACTTCACAGGAGACAATCTGATTTCTGAAAATCGTGTACACTTACCACATTACGTGGCACACTGTGATATTTTGCATCATGCTGAACAATTGAAAGGTTTATAACAAAAGTTCTATGGGTCCTAAAAGGAGCCACACAATCCACAGGAAACTTGGCTACACCTCTTACCTTCACTACCTGGCTGAGTCTTCGCTCATAAAATTTGCCTCAGGTTGGCAGTTTAAATCACTTTAAACCATCATTTTAACAGTCTGCAATACATCAGAGCTCATGTTCTTCTCCCATCCATTTTGTTGATGGTCTAACTGTTTATTTTACTTATTTTTTCAACAGGCCACACTGACTTCCTATATAAGTATAAGGACGGACAATGGGGATGATCCAGTTATATTTTTTGGAGAAAACAAGGTGAAGGGTCAGGACACATTCGAGGCTGAAAGCAGTAAGGGGGAAGAAGAGGTTAATCACGGACGAGTGAATAGGTGACATCCAGCTTGGGTTTTAAAAATAGTACATTAAAGGGAGAGCGAAGCTCTCAAAAGGGATAATTCTTTTCAATATGTTAAGGACGAATATGGTTGCCTGAAAATAAAATAAAATCTCAAGATGGATAACAAAAAAATGCAGGCTTGTGTGAAACTGAATTTTGCTTGGGCTATCACACAACAAACTGGGAAAAAATAGCAAAACAAATGGTGCTGAATTTAACTGACAGAGGGGGTGGGGAGGGGTTTTTGTTCCTCTTGCAACGATTTGAGTGCTCAGCAGAATTACGCACTAGCCAAGGCCATGGTAAAGTGTGCAGCTAGAAGTACTCAGCAAAATGACCCAGTGATACGACCCCCATATGACCAGGAATCATGTCAGCATCCTCTTTAAAGTTTTAATGAGCTATATACTCAGTCAGAAAGTGCCGACTTCCTGTCAGCATTTTACTGAGTCTGGCATTGAGGATCATTGTGTAAGCACAAGGATGGACCGAGCTGCATCAAAGGCGCTCTGGATCCCAGTGTAAACAGCGACAGACAAGGATGAACCAGAGTCGCTGTGGATCCCAAAGTACAGAGACGTTGGGCAGGATTTTCAAAGGCCAATGGGGGTGGGACCAGAGGCAGGCTGGCCTGAAATTTCACGCTGCCGGCTGGTGTGCTGGTTTGCCAGCACCATCACCATCCCCCGCCCGAGCCATTTTCGAGAACATAAATACGTACATATGAACTAGGAGCAGGAATAGGACATTTGGCCCCTCGAGCCTGCTCCGCCATTCTCTAAGATCATGGCTGATCAGTTTGTGGAATCAACTCCACTTTCCTGCCTACCCCCAATACCCTTTGACTCCTTTGTTTGTCAAGAATCTGTCTACCTCTGCCTTAAAAACATACAATGACCCTGCCTCCACCACTCTCCAGGGAAGAGAGTTCCACAGATTCATGACTCTCTGATGGAAAATAATTCTCCTCATCTCTGTCCTAAATTTATTTTTAAACTGTGCCCCCTAGTTTTAGACTTTCCCACAAGGGGAAATATCCTTTCCACATCCACCCTGGCAAGTCCCCTCAGGATTTTATATGTTTCAATAAGATCACCTCTCATCCTTCTAAACTCCAATGAATACAGACCCAACCTGTTCAGCCTTTCCTCATAAGATAACCCTCTCATCCCAGGAATCAGTTGAGTGAACCTTCTCTGAACTGCTTCCAATGCAATTATAGCCATTCTTAAGTAAAGAGACCAAAACTGTACACAATACTCTAGTTGTGGTCTCACCAATGTCCTGTACAAGTGTAGCAAAACATCTCCACTTTCATATTCCATTCCCCTTGCAATAAATGACAACATTACATTTGCCTTCTTAATCACTTGCTGTACCTGCATACTAACTTATTACGTTTCATGTACTAGGACACCCAGATCCCTCTGCATCTCAGCATTCTGCAATCTCTAACCAGTTAAATAATATATTACTTTTCTATTCTTCTGGCCAAAGTGGACAAGTTCAAACTTTCCCACATTATACTCCATCTGCCAAATCTTTGCCCAACTCACTTAACCTACCTATATCCCTTTTCAGACTCCTTATGTCCTCTTCACAACTTACTCGCCTACCTATCTTTGTGTCATCAGCAAATTTAGCAACTGTACATTCTGTCCCTTCATTCAAGTCATTGAAATGGCACTGATCCCTGTGTCACTTTGCTAGTTACAGCTTGCCAACTCGAAAACGACCCATTTATGCCAACTCTCTGTTTCCTGTTAGCTAGCCAATATGTTACCCCCTATACAATTGGCTCTTAAATTGTTTAGTAACCTTTGATGTGGCACCTTGTCAAATGCCTTCTGGAAATTCAAGTACACCAAATCCACAGGTTCCCCTTTATCTACATTGCTTATTACTTCCTCAAAGAAACTCTAATAAATTAGTCAAACATGATTTCCCTTTCACAAAACCATGTTGACTCTGCCTGATTGCATTGAGATTTTCTAAATGACCTACTATAACTTCCTTAATAATAGATTCCATCATTTTCTCTATTACAGATGTTAAGCTAATTGACCTGTAGTTTCCTGCTTTCTATCTTCCTCCTTTCTTGAATAGTGGAGTTACATTTGCTATTTTCCAATCTGATGGGACCTTTACAGAATCTCAGAAATTTTGGAAAATTATAACCAATGCATCCACTATCTCAACAGCCACTTCTTTTAATACCCTAGGATGAAGTCCATCAGGACCTGGGCACTTGTCAGCTTTTAGTTCTAATATTTTCCTCAGTACCCTTTACGACCAGGTGAGAAAGGGGTCTAGGGGTTCCCTCTCAGCCTTTGTCTGATTTAACCGTAACAGGGTTTAATTTTAAAAACACCGTGTTTTTAGCTCCCCCTCAATGAATCCTTGTTCACTGCTTTCCAATTGTAAGGCAAAGAATCAATCAGACAGGTTTTCTTAGATTTAAACAAGATAGTGGAAGTTTATTAATCTTAAACTCGAATTTGGTTAACGAATATGAGTACCCGACACGACCACGCTAGCATGCATATGCGATAAACACACACGCAGATAGAGATAGAAAGAGTAGAAAGAATAAAGGAGAAAAGTTCGAGGCAATAGCTGGGTTGTAATTGGAATCCTTTGAGTTTGATGTTGAGTCTTTGGTTGCCAGTAAGTCTTGCCATTCGTTGGGGCCCAGTGCATGCTTTAACTTGTTTCGATGTAGAAGTCTTTTTTCTCTTGAGGTTTAAGCATCTCTGTTAATTAAATCAGTGAGCATTCCCATTGTTTTTTCCTAGGCGACTGTCTCTTAGTATGCAAATGTCCTCCAGCCAAATGTCTGGTGATCTTTTTAAACAAGTCATTTCTTCACTCCAGCAACAGCTTAAAATTAATATTCATATGATGAAATTAATATGCCTCATTCTTGGCAGGTGGGGGTCTTCATGACACTGGTAATGGTAATTGTTTTTAGATCCTCCCTCCCTTTCAACTCTTGAATCACCATTATTTCTGGGATGTTATTTGTATCCTCTACAGTGAAGACAGATGCAAAAAATCTGTTCAATTCCTCTGCCATTTCCTTATTTTCCATTATTAACTCCCCAGACTCTCGCTCTAGAGGACCAACACTCACTTTAGTTACTCTTTTCCTTTTCAAATACCTGGAGAAACTCTTACTATTCATTTTTATAGATCTAGCTAGCTTTCTCGTGTACTCTAATTTCTCTCTCATTATTCTTTTAGTCATTCTTTGCTGTTTTTTGTATTCTGTCCAATCTTCTGATCTGCCACTACTCTTCACTGTATTGAATGCTTTTTCTTTCAATTTGATACTAACTCTAACTTTCTTAGTTAGCCATGGATTATGCGTCCTTCCTCTGGAGTCTTTCTCACTGGAATGTATCTTTGTTGAGTGTTATGAAATATCTCGTTAAATGTCTGCCACTGCATCTCTACTGATCTATCCTTAACCTAATTTCCCTGTTTACTTTAGCCAGCTCTGTCTTCAAACCCTTATAATTACTCTTATTTAAGTTTAAAACCCTAGTCTTAGATCCACTCTTCTCACCCTCAAACTGAATGTGAAATTTAATCATGTTGTGATCACTGCTACCTATGGGCACCTTTACTATGAGGTCATTAATTAATCCTGTCTCATTACATATTACCAGATCTAGAAAGCCTGCTCTCTGGGTGGCTCTGGAATGTGCTGCTCTAAGAAACGGTCCCGAAAAAACTCCAGGAACTCATCATCTAGGCTACCTTTGCCAATCTCATTTGTCCAATCTATACATAGATTAAAATCACCCATGATTATCACCATACCTTTCCCACAAGGCCCCATTATTTCTTGCTGTATACCCCGTCCTACAATGTGGTTATTATTAGGGGGCCTATAAACTACTTCCACAAGTGACTTCCTACCTTTACTATTTCTTATCTCTACCCAAACTGATTTGACATCTTGATTTTTAGAACTAAGGTCACCTCTCTCTATTGTGCTAAGACTGGGTTGCGGGTGGAATGGCTAACCGCCCGCAAAAGGCGGGTAACCAATTGAGGTATTTAAGGGGCCTATGAAGGCCCCCCTTCCAGGCTGACTGGAATTTTGCAGTCAGTAGGTGAGACCCATACTGCGGCTGAAAGATGGTCAGTGCGAGGAGGCGGCCTCCAGGCATAAGAGGGGTAGAGTGCTTCATATCATAAGGGTTCCTCCCTCTGCCCCTGCCATAGCCATTGGGCCACAGCTGTGACTGCTAGCTGTTCAGTGAAGGGGCTGCCCCTCCACCATCATGGCCTGGCAGATGTGATAATTTTTAAATCAAATTTTTTAAACTGTTCTTCAAAGAATTGTGAGGTTCCCTTTCTCTTTCTCTCTCTCTCTCTCTTCCCACCACCCCCACTCCCCCCACCACCCTCTACAGGCATCAGCAGCTACCTTGGACAGTGGGGTTACTGAAATGTCATTGTTGGAGTGTCTCCTATTGGCCCTCCTGCTTTGGGAGCCCGCCCACCACCCTTAGTTGGACGGCGAGCGCATCCTCTGACCAATAATTGGCCAGATTGTCAAAAATCCATGTTGGGTGACTATTCCCAACACGGTGTTGGGTCGGGACCTGCATTTGATCCAGACATCAAGGTCCCAGTCTCAAATGGAAAATCCAGCCCACCATATCAGCAACACTGAGGATCACAGTATAAGTACAGAGACAGATAGGGATGTATCAGAAGCAGTGCATTTCCCACTGTAAGCTCAGGGTTTACCAGAGTTACCATGTATCTCAGTGTAAGTGTGATTGTGTGCATGGTCTGGCTCACTCAGTGAGAGTTGGGGTTAGATCTTTGTTGTGCATGAGATCAAGTTGCAACAGAATGTTGTCACAGAAGCAGATACTCCAGTAACATGCAATGAAATATAATGTGGATCAATAACATTTCAGTTCAAATCATGTGCTAATGAGATGGGAGCCTGTGGTATGTCACTGACCAGCATGACTCATTTCCCCTCCCCCAGCTTTATCTGCTGACAGGCTGGAATATGTCACAGGGCAATAATGCATCTCGAAGCCGTGCCAAAACCACATTCACTTCAGCCTGGTATGGGATAAGGAATAAAACTGCAAGGACTGGCAGTCTCAAACAAGCCTGGAAGATGCTGAAAATGCACAGCCATCAGTGGTGAAAAGAGGTTAATGTTTTAGGGTGCAGAACCTCCTTTGGAACCATGTGTTCTGATCAAATATTAATCTGTCTTTTCTCTTTAAGTGCTGGTAGATTCACTGTGTATTTCCTGTTTTACTTTCAGTTTCATATTGTGATTTAGAGAGACTTCACATCCTTGTGTAGCAGATATTGGACTTACAGCAGGAATCTAATTCTATTGCTAACCAAAGCAACATTTACACAGCTCAATAAAGTATTTGAGTTTTTCTGCATCTCTAGAATCAAGATACAAATGTTTCTACAAGGGAGGGTGTGCAGACTAGCAAGACTTAATTTTATATTGAGAGTGACAAATTTGTGGAACAGACGTGTGGAAGTAGTGAAACAAATAACCCCACTGCATTTACATAATGCCTTTCACAACCTCAGGATGTCCCAAAGAACTTTACAGACAATTAAGTACTTTTTAGAACTGCAGTCACTATTATAAGACAGGAACTACAACAGCCAATTTGCACACAGCAAGGACCCACAAACAAGCAATAGTACTGAAGACCTGTGCTCCAGAACTTGCCGCGCCCCTAGTCAAGCTGTTCCAGTACAGCTGCAACACTGGCATCTACCGGCAATGTGGAAAATTGCCCAGGTCGGTCCTGTACACAAAAAGCAGGACAAGTCCAACCCGGCCAATTACCGTCACATCAGTCTACTCTCAATCATCAGTAAAGTGATGGAAGGTGTCATCAACAGTGCCATCAAGCATCACTTGCTTAGCAATAACCTGCTCAGTGACGCTCAGTTTGGGTTCCGCCAGGGCCACTCAGCTCCTCACCTCATTACAGCCTTGGTTCAAACATGGACAAAAGAGCTGAACTCAAGAGTTGAGGTGAGAGTGACTGCCCTTGACATCAAGGCAGCATTTGACCGAGAATGGCATCAAGGAGCCCTAACAAAACTAAAGTCAATTGGAATCAGGGGGAAACTCTCGACTGGTTGGAGTCATACCTAGCACAAAGGAAAATGGTTGTGGTTGTTGGAGGTCAATCATCTGAGCTCCAGGACATCACTTCAGGAGCTCCTCAGGGTAGTGTCCTTGGCCCAACTACTTTCAGCTGCTTCATCAATGACCTTCCTTCAATCATAAGGTCAGAAGGGGGGATGTTCGCTGATGATGGCACAATGTTCAGCACCATTCACAACTCCTCAGATACTGAAGCAGTCCATGTAGAAATGCAGCAAGACCTGGACAATATCCAGGCTTGGGCTGATAAGTGGCAAGTAACATTTGCGCCACACAAGTGCCAGGCAATGACCATCTTCAACAAGAGAGAATCTAACCATCCCCCCTTGACATTCAATGGCATTACCATTGCTGAATCCCCCACTATCAACATCCTAGGGGCTACCATTGACCAGAAACTGAACTGGAGTAGCCATATTAATACCATAGCTACAAGTGCAGGTCAGAGGCTAGGAATCCTGTGGCGAATAACTCACCTCCTGACTCCTCAAAGCCTGCCCACCGTCTACAAGGCACAAGTCAGGAGTGTGATGGAATATTCTCCACTTGCCTGGATGGGTGCAGCTCCAACAACACTCAAGAAGTTCGACACCATCCAGGACAAATCAGCCGGCTTGATTGATACCCCATCCACAAACATTCACTCCCTTCACCACTGATGCACAGTGGCAGCAGTGCGTACCATCTACAAGATGCACTGCAGCAACGCACCAAGGCTCCTCAGACAGCGCCTTCTAAACCCATGACCTCTACCAACTAGAAGGACAAGAACAGCAAATGCATGGGAACACCACCACCTGCAAGTTGCCATCCAAGTCACACATCATTCTGACTTGGAAATATATCGCCGTTCCTTCACTGTCACTAGGTCAAAATCCTGGAACTCTCTTCCTGACAGCACTGTGGGTGTACCTACGTCACATGGACTGCAACGGTTCAAGAGGCAGCTCACCACCACCTTCTCAATGGCAATTAGGGATGGGCAATAAATGCTGGCCCAGCCAGTGACATCCACATCCCATGAATGAATAAAAAAAAAGACCAGATAATCTGATTTAGTCAATGTTGATTGAGGGATAAATATTAGCCAGGAGACCAGAGACATCTCCCCTGTTCTTTAAATAATGCCAGGGGATCTTTTGCATCCACCTGAGAGGGTTGAATGACACGAAGGGCCGAATGGCCTCCTTCTGAGCTGTAACCATTCTATGATTCTAGAAAGGGTGTCGCTTTAACTTCTCATCCAAAATAAGTACCTCCAACTGCAGACCACTCCCTCAGTACTGCATTGGAGACGTCAGCATAGGTTATGTGCTGCCAATCTCTGGACTGGGACTTGAACTTACAACTGTCTAAATCCAAAGTGAATGTGCTATCACTGAGCCATAACAAGGGAGATACAGTAGTCATGAGTTTTGAGCTGCTAGTATAGAATGAGTTGAGGTTGACAAAAACAGTGACATCCCAATGGGTGACCAACATTTAAGCAATTCACAGAGCACAGTTGGGAGATGATTTCTGGTTGGATCCTCTCATCAATTAGTTTCGCTGTGACACAGGAGTCCTTCGGCATTCTCGCTGTGCGGTATTACCTGTCTAACATAATAGACTGCTGGTGAACCCACAAGGGTTAGAGCTGAGGCATCTGAATTTAAGAAACATCTTCTTACCATTGTAAAATAGAACAAAAACTGCAGACTTGTGCGTAACTGAAATGTGCTTGGCTAAGCATGAAGAGAGCTGAAAAAATGAAAAAAACAGACTAATTTAGCAAAAAAAGGGAAAAAATTGAGGGCAGCTATGAGTGGAATGGTTGAAAAGGTTTCGAACTTTTATTTTTTGTGTTTCATGCCTAGAGAAATTAATCTATTTAATCTGTTAGTATACAGCTGTGAATCTGTTTAATCAGCAGCATAAAATTGACAGACCAGAGCAGGTAGAAATAATCTCTGCTGTCTATTAAATGCAACTTTCCTTTTGCTGCCCCATCCCCCACACCACATACCGAAGCTTTGAGCTGGAGTTCATTCTGTACCTAACCCTCTGAGTACTGGATAATGGTTCTAACTGTTAGAATGTGCAGCAGAATTTCAAGACTCTATCACAACTTCAAAGAGCGATCATTGTGGATTCCTTATGCTCTCTGCCTTTCTTTTTTCATTGAAGATTCAAGGCGAAGGCCTGAGTTCCAAAGTGCAAGATGCCACCAGAAATAAAAAGAATAAAAGAAAGAGACTTGTGTGTATATATATATATAGCACCTTTCATGACCTCAGGATGTCCCAAAGCACTTTACCACCAAAATATTTTTGAAGTGTATCACCATTGTAATATAGAAAATGCAGAAACCAATTTGCACACAGCATGGTTCCACTAACAGAGGTGAAATAAATTAGATGTTGGTTGAGCAATAAATATTGACTAGGACACAAGGCAATCTCCCTAGCTCTTTTTTGAATAGTGTTATGGGATTTTTTTTTAGGTCCACCTGAAAGGGCACACAGTGTTAATTGTATATCAATTGTTTAATTATATGTAGTTGGAGGGCATTAACTGAGGTTTCACTTGAGCAGGTATTGAAACTGTGGTGTGGTTGAGTTAGGAGGTGTATATTCGTAATGTTTCACTCTGTAAATAGAGTCATAGAGTCATACAGCACAGAAACAGGCCCTTCAGCTCATCGTGTTTGTGCCAGCCATCAAGCACCTAACTATTCTAGTCCCATTTTCCAGCACTTGGCGCGTAGCCTTGTATTCTATGGCATTTCAAGTGCTCATTTGAATACTTCTTAAATATTGTGAGGGTTCCTGGCTCTACCACCACTTCAGGCAGTGTGCTCCAGATTCCAACCACCCTCTGGGTGAAAACATTTTTCCTCAAATCCCCTCTAAATCTCCTGCCCCTTACCTTAAACCTATGCCACCTGGTTATTGACCCCTTCGCTAAAGGAAAAAGTCTCTTCCTATCTAACCTATCAATGCCCCCCATAATTTTGTATACCTCAATCATGTCCCCCTCATCCTTCTCTGTTCTAAGGAAAACAACCCGAGCCTTTTCAGTCTCTCTTCATAGCTGAAATGCTCCAGCACAGGCAACATCCTGGTGAATCTCCTCTGCACCCTCTACAGTGCAATCACATCCTTCCTACAGTGTGGTACCCAGAACTGTACACAGTACTCCAGCTGTGGCCTAACTAGCGTTTTATACAGCTCCATCATAACCTCTCTGCTCATATTTTATGCCTTGGCTAATAAAGGCAAGCATCCCATATGCCTTCCTAACCACCTTATCTACCAGTGCTGCTGCTTTCAGTGATCTATGGACAAGTATACCAAGGTCCCTCTGACCCTCTGTACTTCCTCGGGTCCTACCATACATTATATATTCCTTTGCCTTGTTAGTCCTCCCAAAATGCATCACCGCACACTTCTCAGGATTAAATTCCATTTGCCACTGCTCTGCCCATCTTACCAGCCCATCTATATCGTCCTGTCATCTAAGGCTTTCCTCCTCACTATTTACGACACCACCAATTTTCGTGTCATCTGTGAACTTACTGATCATACCTCCTATATTCACGTCCAAATCATTAATGTACACTGCAAACAGCAAGGGTCCCAGCACCGATCCTTGTGGTACCCGACTGGTCACAGGCTTCCACTCGTAAAAACAACCCTCGACCATTGCCCTCTGTTTCCTGCCACCAAGCCAATTTTGGATCCAGTTTGCCAAATTGCCCTGGATCCCATGGGCTCTTACCTTCTTAACCAATCTCCCATCCAGGACCTTATCAAAAGCCTTACTGAAGTCCATGTAGACTACATCAACTGCTTTACCCTCATCTACACATCTAGTCACCTCCTCGAAAAATTCAATCAATGTAAATCAATCAAAATAAATGTAGGACTGATTAAAGATTGACTCCAGTACTATCCTTCACCAACTGGTTTTCTGGAATAGAACACACAGGGCCTTGGGTTTAAAAGCTCATCCAAAAGACTCACTTCTTTCCAGTGGACAATAAGTCAAGAACTACAGGGAATAAATTTAGTATCAACATCAAAAGAATGAATACAGAAATTAGGAGATATTTGTTTTGATGCAGAGGGTGATTAGGACATGGAAGGCCCTACCAGAAATAATAGTGAAAGCTGAGTATATAGTATATTTTGAAAGGGAAATGTGTAAATCTTTGAAGAAGAAAAGTTTTAAACAGTATCCAGTGGGCCACTGGGGAGCCCATTGGTGCAACTCATAATATACATTGCACTGGGATGTTCCCATCACTGAACTGTTAAGATGGCCTGCATGGTTTCAATATTTCTACAATATGTCCCGTATGCTAACAACAGAAATGTTTTTAAAGTTCAGAATTTTGCACAGCACTTCCCAAATCTCAAGGCTCCCTTTTCCATCAAGGTGATAAATTGCATTTTTTGCATATGTTGCCATCCTTTTCCTCTGTTATTTTCCCCTTAACAGCCCTTTTTGGAATTTTACAGGGAGGTCAGGCTGGATGATCTAAAGCCATTCCTAATCCCGTTTTTGGCTGGGTGCCTGGTGGCAAGAGACACCCCAGTGTTGGCACTTATTCTTATTGTCCCACCAACCTCTAGTATGGGCATCTAACCTCTTCTTAGGTGCTCTGATCACTGACTTAGCAGATTCAGCACACAAACAAATAAAGATTTTGAGGAACTAGAAAAGTCCTTTAGACTCTGTGGAACAACGTCACTTCACTTGTCCACATTTCCCCCATATCTTTCAGTCTCTTACTTCACCAAGGAATTAAGTTGTCTGTTGAACTCTTGAACTTATATATTTAAATGTCATTCATTGGTAGCTTAAAATACCACTCTAATACCTTTTGGGAAAAAAATCCACCTAACTTCCCTTCTTACTCCTAAGTTGGTAATTATTAACTTGTGTCCGCTGGTATTTGAACTCTTTCCGACAGTGAACTTGAACAGTGAGTTGTCAACTCTCTTCAAAATTTGAATTTTTTAAAAATTCATTCATGGGATGTGGCCATCACTGGCTAGGCCAGCATTTATTGCCCATCGCTAATTGCCATTGAGAAGGTGGTGGTGAGCTGCCTTCTTGAACCGCTGCAGTCCATGTGGGGTAGGTACACCCACAGTGCTGTTAGGAAGGGAGTTCCAGGATTTTGACCTAGCGACAGTGAAGGAACGGCGATATAATTCCAAGTCAGGATGGTGTGTGACTTGGATGGCAACTTGCAGGTGGCGATGTTGCCATGCATCTGCTGCTCTTGTCCTTCTAGTTAGTAGAGGTCGCGGGTTTGGAAGGTGCTGTCGAAGGAGCCTTGGTGCGCTGCTGCAGTGCATCTTGTAGATGGTACACACTGCTGCCACTGTGCGTCGGTGGTGGAGGGAGTGAATGGTTGTGGATGGTGTGCCAATCAAGTGGGCTGCTTTGTCCTGGATGGTGTTGAGCTTCTTGAGTGTTGTTGGAGCTGCACCCATCCAGGCAAGTGGAGAGTATTCCATCACACTATTGACTTGTGCCTTGTAGATGGTGGGCAGGCTTTGAGGAGTCAGGACGTGAGTTATTCGCCACAGGATTCCCAGCCTCTGACCTGCTCTTGCAGCCACGGTATTTATATGGCTACTCCAGTTCAATTTCTGGTCAAGGGTAGCCCCTAGGATGTTGATAGTGGGGGATGCAGCAATGGTAATGCCATTGAATGTCAAGGGGGGATGGTTAGATTCTCTCTTGTTGGAGATGGTCATTGCCTGGTACTTGTGTGGCGCAAATGTTACTTGCCACTTATCAGCCCAAGCCTGGATATTGTCCAGGTCTTGCTGCGTTTCTACATGGACTGCTTCAGTATTTGAGGAGTCATGAACGGTGCTGAACATTGTGCAATCATCAGTGAACATCCCCACTTCTGACCTTATGATTGAAGGAAGGTCATTGATGAAGCAGCTGAAGATGGTTGGGCCTGGGACACTACCCTGAGGAACTCCTGCAGTGATGTCCTGGAGCTGAGATGATTGACCTCCAACAACCACAGCCATCTTCCTTTGCGCTAGGTATGACTCTAACCAGCAGAGAGTTTTCCCCCTGATTCCCATTGACTCTAGTTTTGCTAGGGCTCCTTGATGCCATACTCAGTCAAATGCTGCCTTGATGTCAAGGGCAGTCACTCTCACCTCACCTCTTGAGTTCAGCTCTTTTGTCCATGTTTGAACCAAGGCTGTAATGAAGTAAGGAGCTGAGTGGCCCTGGCGGAACCCAAACTGGGTATCACTGAGCAGGTTATTACTAAGCAAGTACTGCTTGATGGCACTGTTGATGACACCTTCGATCACTTTGCTGATGATTGAGAGTAGACTGATGGGGCGGTAATTGGCCGGGTTGGACTTGTCCTGTTTTTTGTGTGCAGGACATACCTGGGCAATTTTCCACATTGCAGGGTAGATGCCAGTGTTGTAGCTATACTGGAACAGCTTGGCTAGGGGTGCGGCAAGTTTTGGAGCACAGGTCTTCAGTACTATTGCCGGAATATTGTCAAGACCCATAGCCTTTGCAGTATCCAGTGCCTTCAGTTGTTTCTTGAGATCACGCGGAGTGAATCGAATTGGCTGAAGACCTGGCATTTGTGATGCTGGGGACTTCAGGAGAGGGCCGAGATGGATCATCAACTTGGCACTTCTGGCTGAAGATTGTTGCAAATGCTTCAGCCTTATCTTTCGCATGGATGTGCTGGGCTCCCTCATCATTGAGGATGGGGATATTTGTGGAGCCACCTCCTCCAGTTACTGACCCGAAACGTTAACTCTGCTTCTCTTTCCACAGATGCTGCCAGACCTGCTGAGTGCTCCCAGCATTTCTTGTTTTTATTCCTCCAGTTAGTTGTTTAATTGTCCACCACCATTCACGGCTGGATGTGGCAGGACTGCAGAGCTTAGATCTGATCCGTTGGTTATGGGATCGCTTAGCTCTGTCTATTGCATGCTGCTTATACAGTTTGGCACGCAAGTAGTCCTGGGTTGGAGCTTCACCAGGTTGACATCTCATTTTGAGGTATGCCTGGTGCTGCTTCTGGCATGCTCTCCTGCACTCTTCTTTGAACCAGGGTTAGTCTCCTAGCTTGATGGTAATGGTAGAGTGGGGGATATGCCGGGCCATGAGGTTACAGATTGCGGTTGAGTACAATTCTGCTGCTGCTGATGGCCCACAGCGCCTCATGGATGCCCAGTTTTGCATTGCTAGATCTGTTCAAAATCTATCCCATTTAGCACGGTGATAGTGCCACACAACACGATGGTGGTATCCTTAATGTGAAGGCGGGACTTCGTCTCCACAAGGACTGTGCGGTGGTCACTCCTACCAATACTGTCATGGACAGATGCATCTGCGGCAGGCAGATTGGTGAGGACAAGGTCAAGTATGTTTTTCCCTTGTGTTGGTTCCCCTACCACCTGCCGCAGACCCAGTCTAGCAGCTATGTCCTTTAGTACTCGGCCAGCTCGGTCAGTAGTGGTGCTCCCGAGCCACTCTTGTTGATGGACATTGAAGTCCCCCACCCAGAATACATTTTGTGCCCTTCCCACCCTCAGTGCTTCCTCCAAGTGGTGTTCAACTTGGAGGAGTACTGACTCATCAGCTGAGGGAGAGCGGTAGGTGGTAATCAGTAGGAAGTTACCTTGTCCATGTTTGACCTGATGCCATGAAGCTTCATGGGGTAGCAGTCGATGTTGAGGACTCCCAGGGCAACTCCCTCCCTACTGTAGACCACTGTCCCACCACCTCTGCTGGTTCTGTCCTGCCGGTGGGACAGGACATACCCAGGGATGGTGATGGCAGTTTCTGGGACATTGTCTGTAAGGTATGATTCCGTGAGTATGACTATGTCAGGCTGTTGCTTGACTAGTCTGTGGGACAGCTCTCCCAACTTTGGCACAAGCCCCCAGATGTTAGTAAGGAGAACTTTGCGGGGTCGACAGGGCTGGGTTTGCCGTTGTCATTTCCAGTGCCTCGGTCGATGTCGGGTGGTCCGTCCGGTTTCATTCCTTTTTATTGACTTCGTAGCGGTTAGGTACAACTGAGTTGCTTGCTAGGCCATTTGAGAGGGCATGTAAGAGTTAACCACATTACTGTGGGTCTGGAATCACATGTAGGCCAGACCAGGTAAGGACAGCAGATTTCCTTCCCTTAAGGACATTAGTGAACCAGATGGGTTTTACAACAATCGCAGTGGTTTCATGGCCATCATTAGACGAGCTTTTAATTCCAGATTTATTGATTAAATTCAAATTCCACCTTCTGCTGTGGTGGGATTCGAACCCATGTCCCCAGATCAATACCCTGGGTCTCTGGGTTATTAATCCAGTGATAATACCACTAGGCCACTGCCTCCCCTAGGGGACCTTGAGAGATAGAGGCCATATTTATTGACACACAAATTCTATCAGATTATTCAATGGATATAAATAACAGGCATATGTAATGGAGATTAACTTGATATGGCTATCAATTTCATTTTATATAAGGAATGGTAACACAAGATGATATCAGTTTTACTCTTGTACCTGCAGCCCTGAAGGTTTGATTTCAAACTAATTGAGTTTAAAATCTTATATCGTGATCTTTGGAAAATATGCTCTTCCAGATGATGCATGTCTCAAAGATATTTACATTCCAAAGAATGAGTGAAACATAGAACCATATATGTTTGTGTGACTGAAGAAGGCCTTTTGGCCCATCATATCTATGCCATCTATTGAGCAGCTGGGAAGGTCAGTTTAAAGTAAACTTAATTTCCTTTTGTTTTCGGCGGAGACCAGGGGGCTGCTGGGTAAGTAAAACCCTATATATTTGGGCCGTTTCAAATAACTTGCCTTTCACTGCAGCAGCTTTTTCGGGAGCAGAGAGTGCGAGCGAGTGAGCAGCTGGGAAGGTCAGTTTAAAGTAAACTTAATTTCCTTTTGTTTTCGCGGAGACCAGGGGGCTGCTGGGTAAGTAAAACCCTATATATTCCTCTAACCAAAAAAAAAGGACTCGGTGGTGTGTAGATAAGGTAAGGCTTTTTCTATTCCTCTTTTTTTTATCGTGTGATTGGTAAAAAACTTTTTGTTCCTTTTTCATTTAACTAAGTTTAAGCTTAAGATTAAAAATGGCAGGAGATCTCAGACCCGTGACATGCTCCTCTTGCTCAATGTGGAAGCTCAGGGACATGGCTGATGTCCCTGGCTCCTTCACGTGCAGGAAGTGTGTCCAGCTGCAGCTCTTGTTAGACCGCATGACGGCTCTGGAGCTGCAGATGGACTCACTTTGGAGCATCCGCGATGCTGAGGAGGTCGTGGATAGCACGTTTAGTGAATTGGTCACACCGCAGATTAGGATTGCTGAGGGAGAAAGGGAATGGGTGACCAAAAGGCAGAGAAAGAGCAGGAAGGCAGCGCAGTTGTCCCCTGCGGTCATCTCCCTCCACAACAGGTATACCGTTTTGGATACTGTTGAGGGAGATGGCTCAGCAGGGGAAGGCAGCAGTAGCCAGGTTCATGGCACTGTGGCTGGCTCTGCTGTTCAGAAGGGCGGGAAAAAGAGTGGCAGGGCTATAGTCATAGGGGATTCGATTGTAAGGGGAGTAGATAGGCGGTTCTGTGGTCGAAAACGAGACTCCCGAATGGTATGTTGCCTCCCAGGTGCACGGGTCAGGGATGTCTCAGATCGGCTGCAGAACATTCTGAAGGGGGAGGGTGAACAGCCAGTTGTCGTTGTGCACATAGGCACCAATATAGGTAAAAAACGGGATGAGGTCCTACAAGCAGCATTTAGGGAGTTAGGAGACAAGTTAAAAAGTAGGACCTCAGAGGTAGTAATCTCCGGATTGCTACCAGTGCCACGTGATAGTCAGAGTAGAAATGAAAGAATAGTCAGGATGAATGCGTGGCTTGAGAGATGGTGCAGGAGGGAGGGATTCAGATTTTTGGGACATTGGGACCAGTTCTGGGGGAGGTGGGACTATTACAAATTGGACGGTCTACACCTGGGCCGGACTGGAACCAATGTCCTTGGGGGTGCTTTTGCTAACGCTGTTGGGGAGGGTTTAAACTAATGTGGCAGGGGGATGGGAACCAAATGAGGTCAGTGGAGAGTAAGGATGTAGTAACTAAAGCCTGTAAGGAACTAGATAATGAAGTCAGCGTGACTAAGGGAAAGAGTAGGCAGGGAGCAGATGATGAAAGCAAAGGGACTGGTGGTCTGAGGTGTATTTGTTTTAATGCAAGAAGTGTAGTAGGTAAGGCAGATGAACTTAGGGCTTGGATTAGTACCTGGGAGTATGATGTTATTGCTATTACTGAGACTTGGTTAAGGGAAGGGCATGATTGGCAACTAAATATCCCAGGATACCGATGCATCAGGCGGGATAGAGAGGGAGGTAAAAGGGGTGGAGGTGTTGCATTACTGGTCAAAGAGGATATCACAGCTGTGCTGAAGGAAGGCACTATGGAGGACTCGAGCTGTGAGGCAATATGGGCAGAACTCAGAAATAGGAAGGGTGCGGTAACAATGTTGGGGCTGTACTACAGGCCTCCCAACAGCGAGCGTGAGTTAGAGGTACAAATATGTAAACAGATTATGGAAAGCTGTAGGAGCAACAGGGTGGTGGTGATAGGAGATTTTAATTTTCCCAACATTGACTGGGATTCACTTAATGTTAGAGGTCTAGATGGAGCAGAATTTGTAAGGAGCATCCAGGAGGGTTTTCTAGAGCAGTATGTAAATAGTCCAACTCGGGAAGGGGCCATGAATACTCATGGACAAAGACAAGAGTGGTCCTAAAGGAAGAGTGCTAAATTGGGGGAAGGCCAACTATACCAAAATTCGGCAGGAGCTGGGAAATGTAGATTGGGAGCAGCTGTTTGAAGGTAAATCCACATTTGATATGTGGGAGGCTTTTAAAGAGAGGTTGATTAGCGTGCAAGAGAGACATGTTCCTGTGAAAATGAGGGGTAGAAATGGCAAGATTAGGGAACCATGGATGACAGGTGAAATTGTGAGACTAGCTAAGAGGAAAAAGGAAGCATACATAAGGTCTAGGCGGCTGAAGAAAGACGAAGCTTTGAAAGAATATCGGGATTGTAGGCACAATCTGAAACGAGGAATTAAGAGGGCTAAAAGGGGTCATGAAATATCTTTAGCAAACAGGGTTAAGGAAAATCCCAAAGCCTTTTATTCATATATAAGGAGCAAGAGGGTAACTAGAGAAAGGATTGGCCCACTCAAGGACAAAGGAGGAAAGTTATGCGTGGAGTCAGAGAAAATGGGTGAGATTCTAAATGAGTACTTTGCATCGGTATTCACCGAGGAGAGGGACATGACGGATGTTGAGGTTAGGGACAGATGTTTGATTACTCTAGGTCAAGTCGGCATAAGGAGGGAGGAAGTGTTGGGTATTCTAAAAGGCATTAAGGTGGACAAGTCCCCAGGTCCCGGATGGAATCTATCCCATGTTACTGTGGGAAGCGAGAGAGGAATTAGTTGGGGCCTTAACAGATATCTGTGCAACATCCTTAAACACGGGTGAGGTCCCGGAGGACTGGAGAATTGCTAATGTTGTCCCCTTGTTTAAGAAGGGTAGCAGGGATAATCCAGGTAATTATAGACCGGTGAGCCTGACGTCAGTGGTAGGGAAGCTGCTGGAGAAGATACTGAGGGATAGGATCTATTCCCATCTGGAAGAAAATGGGCTTATCAGTGATAGGCAACATGGTTTTGTGCAGGGAAGGTCATGTCTTACCAACTTAATAGAATTCTTTGAGGAAGTGACAAAGTTGATTGATGAGGGAAGGGCTGTAGATGTCATATACATGGACTTCAGTAAGGCGTTTGATAAGGTTCCCCATGGTAGGCTGATGGAGAAAGTGAAGGCGCATGGGGTCCAAAGTGTACTAGCTAGATGGATAAAGAACTGGCTGGGCAACAGGAGACAGAGAGTAGCAGTGGAAGGGAATTTCTCAAAATGGAGAGGTGTGACCAGTGGTGTTCCACAGGGATCCGTGCTGGGACCACTGTTGTTTGTGATATACATAAATGATTTGGAGGAAAGTATAGGTGGTCTGATTAGCAAGTTTGCAGACGACACTAAGATTGGTGGAGTAGCAGATACTGAAGGGGACTGTCAGAGAATACAGCAGAATATAGATAGACTGGAGAGTTGGGCAGAGAGATGGCAGATGGTGTTCAATCAGGGCAAATGCGAGGTGATGCATTTTGGAAGATCCAATTCAAGAGTGAACTGTACAGTAAATGGAAAAGTCCTGGGGAAAATTGATGTACAGAGAGATTTGGGTGTTCAGGTCCATTGTTCCCTGAAGGTGGCAACGCAGGTCAATAGAGTGGTCAAGAAGGCATACGGCATGCTTTCCTTCATCGGACGGGGTATTGAGTACAAGAGTTGGCAGGTCATGTTACAGTTGTATAGGACTTTGGTTCGGCCACATTTGGAATACTGCGTGCAGTTCTGGTCGCCACATTACCAAAAGGATGTGGATGCTTTGGAGAGGGTGCAGAGGAGGATCACCAGGATGTTGCCTGGTATGGAGGGCGCTAGCTATGAAGAGAGGTTGAGTAGATTAGGATTATTTTCATTAGAAAGACGGAGGTTGAGGGGGGACCTGATTGAGGTGTACAAAATCATGAGAGGTATCGACAGAGTGGATAGCAAGAAGCTTTTTCCCAGAGTGGGGGATTCAATTACTAGGGGTCACAAGTTCCAAGTGAGAGGGGAAAAGTTTAGGGGGCATACGCGTGGAAATTTCTTTACGCAGAGGGTGGTGGGTGCATGGAACGCATTGCCAGCGGAGGTGGTAGACGCGGGCACGATAGCGTCTTTTAAGATGTATCTAGACAGATACATGAATGGGCAGGAAGTAAAGAGATACAGACCCTTAGAAAATAGGCGACAGGTTTAGATAGAGGATTTGGATCGGCGTAGGCTTGGAGGGCCAAAGGGCCTGTTCCTGTGCTGTAATTTTCTTTGTTCTTTGTTCTTCGTTCTTTTGTTTGCTAGATCAATCCAAAACTAATCTGATTATCCTGCTTTCCTCATAACCCTGTATTTCCCTCTGCTTCAAATATTTATTTACTCTTCCTTCACTCATTCCACCTGCCAAAGACTTGCGGGTTGATAGGTAAATTGGCCATTGTAAAAAATTGCCCTTATTGTAGGTAGGTGGTAGGAGAATTGAGGGTAGGTGGGGAAGTGAGAGGGAAAAATGGGATTAATGTAGGATTTGTATAAATGGGTGGTTGATGGTCGGCGTGGACTCGGTGGGCCGAAGGGCCTGTTTCTGTGCTGTATCTCTCTAATCTATGTGCCAACACCCCTACATAAATACATTTCTCCCAATTTTTTGCCCCTCTCTCTTAGTGACAGTTTTAAATTGATTATCCATCATTACTGAGTCTCCAAATAAAGAAAATATCTTTCTTTATATTGAAATTCTGCACTGTTTTCAGGAACATAAAATTCCTCAGTTTAAATGTGCTGGTAGCCTCGATGCAATTTGCCAAAATTCTGGTGAATTTCTTTGGTTGCTACGTATAATGATCGCAAGAAAGAATTGCATTTATATAAAGCCTATCATGACTTCATGATGTCACAAAGTGCTTCACAGCCAATGAAGTACTTTTGAAGTGTAGTCTCTGTTGTCATGTACGAAATGCAGCAGCTAATTTGCACACAGCAAGCTCCCACAAATAGAAGGAAGATAAATGAGTATATAATTTGTTGTTTGAAATGTTGCTTGGGCTAAAGGTTGGTATGAAATTAAGAAATCTGCTGTGCTCTGCTTCAAGTAGTACCTGGGATCATTTAAATCCACCTGAGGCCGGATAGGGCCTCGGTTTAATCACCTCATCAGAAAAGCAGCACTTCCAACACTATAGTACTCTCTCATTACTTTATTTTTAATTTGTTTTCGTGGGATGTGGGTGTCACTGGCTAGGCCATTCCTAATTGCCCTTGAACTGAGTAGCTTACTAGGCCATTTAACAGTCAACCACATTGCTGTGGGTCTGGAGTCACATGTAGGCCAGATTTCCTTTCCTAAAGGACATTAGTGAACCAGATGGGTTTTTACAACAATCGACAATGGTTTTAACTAGCTTTTAATTCCAGATTTATTAATTGAATTCAAAATTCACCAAATGCCATGGTGGGATTCAAACCCATGCCCCAGAGCATTAGCCTGGGCTCCAGATTACTAGTCCAATGACATTACCACCACACCACTGCCTCCCTCTCCTTATTGCACCGAAGTGTCACTGCTGCACATACGTTTCTGGAGTGAGGCTTGAACCCACAATTTTCTGACTCTGAGTCAAGTGATTCTGGCCTTACAGGATGCATAGTTTTAGCTGGCCAACTCCACCTGCACCCCTGTGCAGATTTTGGGGTTCCTAAGTAGTCTGTACCTGCTTCCAGTCTGATCTTATTTAAGAAGCATGCATTCCATATCAAACAAAGGAAACTCAACAGCCTTATTTGGAGACTCTTAAACATTTGTTTCTGCGTGTGGCGGACACCTAAAAAGTCTTCCTCAATGTTATAAAGTGGTCTGGTTGGCTCAACAAGTAAATATATTGTCTGGTGCGAAACCAGGTTATATTGGTCAAAAAGGCACAAAACCAGAAAATGCTGGATACAGACAGCAGGCCAGTCAGAATTCATGGATAGAACCAACAAGTTGATATATCTAGTGTGCACCCTTCTTCAGAACAAATGGGTCTGTTCTGAAATAAAAACAGAAAATGCTGGTCAGGCAGCATCTGTGGAGAGAGAACCAGAGGGCTGAATTTTACTGACCCCTCAACGCCGCGGGTCGCGATGCGGGGGCCGGTAAAATGTTGCGGACAGAGGCCCGCCTTGACCTGCAACGTCGAGAGGGGCCTGCCGCATATTACCGGCAGCGGCTGGACCTCGGTGCGGCCATCCGCCGTATGGCGGTGGCACCGCGATCAACGTATGGTAATGATTACTTACCTTTGCTGATTATGCAGCCCGCCGCCTCTCCACCGACACTGCCGGATTTCTCGTTGAACGGGCTGCCGTTCACGATCTGAAAAGCCGGCGGGTCCTCACTCTGCATCACGGAAGGGAGGAGGGAGGGAGGGATACACAGGGGTCTAACTCTGCATTCTGGGAGGGAGAAGGGAGGGGGGGATACGCAGGGGTCTAACTCTGCATTCTGGGAGGGAGAAGGGAGTGGGGCATACACAGGGGTCTAACTCTGCATTCTGGGAGGGTGAAGGGAGGGGGGGATACACAGGGGTCTAACTCTGCATTCTGGGAGGGAGAAGGGAGGGGTGGGGGATACACAGGGGTCTAATTCTGCATTCTGGGAGGGAGAAGGGAGGGGGGGGGTTACACAGGGGTATAACTCCGCATTCTGAAAGGAAGGGGGTCTGGGATTACTGGAGGGAAAACTGTGCTGGCATCAAGGGAGGTACCATGTCCCATCCCTCTGTTAACAGTGTATGCTCTGTGTTTGTGAGGGGGCAATGGCACACTAGGCACCCTGTGTGTGGGGACGGTGCTAGAAAGGGCAGGAGCATTAAGGTTTTACGGATGGTGGGGGCAATCAATTCAGCTGGTAGGATCTTGATGTAGTCATGCTGTGCCACTCTGAGTGTTGGCCCAGATGGGCAATGCCATGGCACGCCACATAGTCAATCCAGGAAAGCAGCTGATGTGCCCATCAACACCAATCCATGCCCTGTTAGGAACCTTTGAATACATGCAGGGTTCAACTTAATTTATCACATGGAAATAGGTATGGTTCATCCTACATTGTATGATCCTCTGCATGGGTCCGTATGCAGGAGAGGCAATACCAACAGGCAGGTGCGATCCACGTAGAGGCCCCTGGTCGTGAGCAGCAGCCCCCAAGGGGACCCCACCATTATGGTTGCCATGCATCTACAGGCCCCACATGACATGCCATTGGATGTCAGAGCACCTGTGTCAGAGGAGACTGCACATATAGAGAGGGTAGTGACACGTCTCTGTGCCCTACTCAAGGATGACCTGCAGCCCATGGGCTTCAGTGGACATCCCATGTCTTTGTTCTTCATAGTGGCAGCAGTTCTCAAGCCTGATGCCTCTGCAGCCTTTTAGGGGTCCAACAGAGACCTTTGTGAGGTCCCACGGTCAGCAGTGCACTGCTGCATGAGGGAGGTCACCAATGCCCTGCACCGGAGGGCCAGTGAGTATGTCTGCTTCAGGATGGATTCTCACTGCCAGGCCCAGAGAGCCATTGGTTCTGGCATCATTGACAGAGAATCATAGGTTGTAATGTTCATAGACTGCACTCATGTGGCCATCAGGCCTACTGCCAGGCTACCATCTGCAGACGTCACCATTAAAGGAGCCCTCTCAATCTCGGTGATCACCGCAGATGCTTGCAGCGAATGTGTGACTACTTCTCAGGCAGCTGCCATGTCGCCTGGGTCTTGCGCCAGTCCCGGCTGCCACCGCTGTTCACTGAACTGGCTCAGATGGAGGGGTGGCTTCTTGGAGATAAGGGCTATCCTTTGCAGACATGGCTCCCAACACCGGTGAGAGACGCCACCACTGCTGCAGAGGAGAGATAAAACGCCAGTCACTGAGCTACATGAGCCACCATTGAGCAGGAGATCGGCATGCTGAAAGAGCGCCTCCAATGCCTGGATGGATAGGTTGATGCCCTGTTCTACGGGCTGAAAGGCCAGCTCCTTTCTTTGCTGCTCTACACAACTACGCACCCAATAGGGGCCAGGCCTGGCATGATGAGGAGAGCTGTCAACAGGATTCCTCCTTGGACGATGACGACACTGAGGACCCTCGACATGAAAGACGCAAGGGAGGGCAGATGGTACCCAGGCTCTGCATGCAGGGCTAACAGTGAACTAGGGACGTATGGAAGTGGTTTATCAGACAAAGGCTTTCTGCGCTGTAGGAACTGACATGAGCTCTGTAAGCCACATATCACCCTCGCTCACCTGCTGTGCACCAGTCCACAGCAACCCTGTGTAAACTATTAGAGGCAGCAGCTGACTGAGCCAATGTCCATGTCTGTAATGGTGGCATGGCAATGATGTTATTGATATGTTGGCTCTTCTGAAGGTCCAATGGTCCAAAGGGATGTGACATTGGCGCTACATGCTGGCACATATCATTTGTACAGAGAAAAGGACACACATGTTGGTGAGGAACATTTAGTGAAAGACGTATTTACATTGCTGTGACACCCGTGCATTCCCATTTATGTCAGTGTGTTCTCTATAAACTTCTGTAATACCTTTTATGGCCTATTTAAGTCTCACGTCCTGGAATGTGCAAATTTTAGATTATTCACCCAGGTGCAGCACGCCTACAAGAAGGAATGTTACACTTGAGTGGGAGAAAAGGATTGCAACTTCACAGGACACTGGGACACAGTACAGTAAGTACGTGGCAGCAAAGCGGAAAGTGCTGGGGTCACTCAGCAGGTCAGGCGGCATCTGTGGAAAGAGAAGCAGAAGTAACTTTCAGGTCTGTGAACTTGGACAAGTTAACTTTGCTTCTCTCTCCAAAGATGCTGCCTCACCTGCTGGATTTCTGCAGCACTTTCTGCTTTGCTGCCAGATTGACAGCAGCCCCACTCTTCGGCAGTCAGGTAAGTATTCTTTGACAGCTGTCAGGAATCAGGTGCTGGGGCGCCAAAAATAGGAAAATAGGGCCCCAGCGCCTGCTGCACAGCTGTCAAAGGTTTCCTCACTGCCCCAAATGTCCTGCCTCTCCCCATGTAATGGGGGAGGGCAGCTCGGCGCCGTGTTGCTAATGAGACCTCGTGCGTAATATCGCGGGGGCTCTGCGGCGGCTGCTAAATTCGGGCACCGAGCTGAATTGAAAGGGTGCTGCTGCACAGTGTGGTACCTGAATAAAATTCAGCCCAGAATCAATGTTTCAGGTCTGTGATCTTTAGTCAGAACACTTTTGTCCAGCATCCGCAGTATTTTACTTTTGTATTAGGTCTGTTCTGAGTTAGATTTGTATCATGCATTTGTAGCAAATGGGTAATATATCTAGACTATGAAGAATAGGCACCTGGCTGATGCATGGGAGAGCAGCTAGCATCATGAACCTATACACCAGTCCAGGCAGCACCTTCAGGGAGAGCCAGGGAGAAATAGACCCCCTGATAGTAAGACTTGTGGTCTTACTGTTTTGCTCATCAGTTTGCCTCTCCTCTCCACTGAAGGTATTGGCCCCTTGCTGTGCTACAGTTCCATATCTGTCTTTCAGTAGCTTGCCTGACTAGCTCTTCTGACAATGGGAGTACCTCAGCCAACCCCCTAAACCCATCCTTTCCAAACACACATAGGGGATCATTTTGGCTTTGTGTAATAATACAAAACAGATGATGGCAAATCGCAGCACATTTTACATCCTTCTCTTTTTTATTTCAATTGAAGTCATGCTGGAAACCTTGGCTGTTTTTTTTCATTAGACTAGGAATTAATCCTTCATTAGACTAGGGATTTTAAAGGCAATTAAACAGCCCTTACCTACATAATAACGATAACTGTTCTTCATTGGCTGCTTTGGGACACCCTGAGGAAGTGATAGATGCCATTTAGGAACATAGGGACTTAGGACTTAGAAGCAAGCCATTTAGCCCTTTGAGCCTGCTCCGCCATTCGAGAAGATCATGACTGATCTGGTTGTGGTCTCAACTCCACTTTCCTGTTTGCCCCCCATCACCTTTGACTCCCTTATCTATCAAAAATCTATCTTACTCAGCCTTGAATAAATTCAACGATGCTGCCTCCACTGCTGTCTGGGGAAGAGAATTCCACAGACTAATGACCTTTGAGAAAAAAAATTCTCCTCATCTCCGTCTTAAAAGGGAGACCTCTTATTCTTAAACTGTATCCCCTAGTTCGGGTCTCCCCTACAAGCGGAAACATCCTTCCAGTATCCACCCTGTTAAGTCCCTTCAGGATCCTATATGTTTCAATAAGATCACCTCTCATTCTTCTAAACTCCAATGGGTATAGGCCCGACTTGCTCAACCTTTCTTCATAAGATAAACCTTTCATCCCCTGAATTAGTCGAGTGAACCTTCTCTGAACTGCTTCTAACACAATTAAATCTTTTTTTAAATAAGGAGACCAAAACTGTACACAGTATTCCAGATGTAGTCTCACTAAGGTCCTGCACAGCTGCAATAAAACTTCTCTACTTTTACAAAAACAGGAAGTGCTGAAAATACTCAGCAGGTCTGGCAGCATCTGTGGAGACAGAAACAGAGTTAACGTTTCAGGTCCGTCACCTTTCATGATGCAACATCTCTTGTGGAAGAATATAGAACTAGGGGTCACTGTATAAAAATAAGGGATCGCCCATTTAAGACTGAGATGAGGAGAAATGTTTTCTCTCAGAGGTATTGTGAGTCTTTGGAACTCTCTTCCTCAAAAGGCAGTGGAAGCAGTGTCTTTGAATATTTTTAAGGCAGAGGTAGATCGATTCTCGATAAGCAAGGGGGTGAACGGTTATTGGGGATAGGCGGGAATGTGGAGTTGAGGTTATAATCAGATCAGCCATGATCATGTTGAATGGCGGAGCAGGCTTGAGGGGCCGAGTGGCTTACTCCTGCTCCTAATTCGCATATTTGCATGTTCATTGATATAAATTGTAAATAGTGGAGGTCCCAGCACTGATACCTGTGGCACTCCACTAGTTACAGCTTGCCTACTCGAAAAAAAATTTATGCCTACTCTCTACTTCCTGTTAGCTAACTAGTCCTTTATCCATGCTCATCTGTTACCCCCTACACCATGTGCTCTCATCTTATGTAGTAATCTTTGATGTGGCACCTTATCAAATGCCTTTTGGAAATCCAAGTGCACCACATCTATAAGTTCCCCTTTATCCAACTTATTTGTTACTTCTTCGAAGAAATGTAATAAATTAGTTAAACATGATTTCCCTTTCACAAAACCATGTTGACTCTGTCTGATCCCCTTATGATTTTCTAAAAATCCTGTTATAACCTCCTTAATAATGAATTCTTGTAATTTACCTATGACAGATGTTAGGCTAACTGGCCTAAGGTTTCCTGCTTTCTGTCTCCCTCCTTTTTTGAATAAAAGTGTTACATTTGCTAGTTTCCAATTTGCTGGGACCCTTCCAGAATCTAAGGAATTTTGGAAGATTATAACCAAAGTCTCTACTATCTCTGCAGCCACTTCTCTTAAGACCCTCAAATGCAGACCATCTGGTACTGGGGACTTGTCAGCCTTTAGGTCTAATAGTTTTCCCAATACCTTTTCCCTGGTGATGGTGATTATTTTAAGTTCCTCCCTCCCTTTCACCTCTTGATTTTCAAGTATCTTTGGCAGGTTTTCTAAGTCTTTTCCAGTGAAAACAGACACAAAATACCTGTCAATGCCTCCGCCATTTCCTTGTTTTCCATTATCAATTCCCCTGACTCACTCTATGGAGGACCAACTTTAGTTACTCTTTTCCTATTTAACATTTGTAGAAGCTCTTACTATTTGTTTTTATACTACTAACTAGTTTTCTCTCATACTCTACTTTCTCCCGCTTAATTTTTGTTGGCATTCTTTGCTGGTTCTTGAAATCTGTCCAATCTTCTGACTTGCCACTAATCTCTGCAGATTTGTATAGTGTTTCTTTTAATTTGATACTATCCTTAACTTCCTTATTTAGCCACAGATGATGCATCCTTCTCCAAGAATCTTTCTTTCTCACAGGGATAAATCTTTGCTTAGAGTTATTAAATATCTCCTTAAAAGTCTGTCACTGCATCTCTATTGCCCTACCTTTTTAACCTAGTTTCCCTGTTCACTTTAGCTAGCTCTGCCTTCATACCCTTATAATTGCCTTTATTTAAATTTAAAACACAAGGCTCAGACCCACACTTCTCCCTTTCAAAGTAAACGAGAAATTCTATCATGTTATGATCGCTGCAGTCTAGAGGCTCCTTTACCATGAGGTTATTGATTAATTCTGTCTCATTGCACATTACCAAGTCTAGAATAGCCTACTCCCAAGTTGGTACTAAAACATACTGTTGTCAGAAATTGTCCCAAATACACTCTATGACTGCATTTTCTGGGTTACTTTTGCCAACCTGATTCACCCAATCTACATCTAGATTAAAGTCACCTATGACTATCATGGTACCTTTCCTACATGCCCCAATTATTTCTTCCTGTATTCTCTGTCCTACAGTATAGCAACTGTTAGGGGGCCTATAAACTACTCCCACAAGTGCTCTCTTAGCTTTCCTATTTCTTATCTCTACCCAAACTGATTCTACATCTTGCTCTTCCGAGCTAAGTTCATCTCTCACTACTGTGTTAATGACAGCCTTAATTAACAAAGTTACCTTGTCTTAGCTTCCTGTCTTTTCGAAATGTCGAATAATGCAAGTTCTTTCTTCTTCTTTATGCTGCCCTAGCAAAGACAGCAATGAAACCGGAGACCTTCCTGATCCGTATAAATCAGCTGCTCACAGTGCATTGCATTTATCCGCTAAACTATTGACACGGCAAAATAATTTCAATACCTGACTGTTCCATAATGGAGGCTGACATTAGTGGATCAGAGCACAGAAGAAATATTTTTATTTTGAAGATTTTCAACAAGAACAAATTCTATTTATCTAGTGCCTATAACAAAGTAAAATATCACAAATTGATTCGCAGAGAATATCAGGCAAAAACTTGACACCAAGGCAAAGAAAAATATATTAGGAGGGATAATTAAGAGTTTGGTCAAAGAGGTAGATTTTAAGGATGATCTTCAGAATAAGGAGCGAAAGGTAAAGAGATGGAAAGGTTTAGGGAGTGCATTCTAGAGCTTAGGGACTAGATTGCTGAAGGCATGGCTGACAATAGTGGGTAAAGGGAGTGGGGGGATGCACAAGGGGCCACAGTTGAAGGAACGCAGAGTTCTTGTAGAGTTGTAGGGCTGGAGGAGGTTACAGATAAAGAGAGGAGTGAGGCCGTGGAGAGGTTTGATGATAATTTTTAAATCGAGATGTTGGCGGGCTGGCAGCTCATGGGTGAACGGGACTCGGTGTGTGTTCGGATCCAGACAGTTGGGTTTTGGATGAGCTAAAGTTTATGGAGAATTTCAGGCTTTACATGAAATCTGAATGACAAATATTGACCGATTGACTATTCTTATTTTGCATCTCAATCTGCCAACAAGCAGCACTTGCTGGAGAAGGCCAGAAATCTGATCAAGTCTTAAGCTAATAAATGCAGTAATACCTGCATTTGTGTAGCACCTTATCACATGTCTTGTAACACTTCACAGACAATAATTGTCTTTTGCAGTGATTTTTTATGTCTGCAAATGTAGCCCATTCTGTACTAGTGACATTTCACAAACAGTAAGGAGCAGTGTGTGGGTGAAAGAGAAATATTAGCCAGAACTCTCTGTTTATGTTTAGGATATGCCTACCTTGGTTCAAAGTCACATTGAAAGGCTGGTTACAGTGATGGAACCAAATCCAAGAGTCAGCAATATAAGGGGTGATACATTTCTTTGGAAAAAAACAAGAAAAGAATAAAAGACTGAATTTTGCAACGAAGAGCTTTTAAGTGAGCAATTCACCCTCAGAAAATTCTGGGGTTAAATTCTGACCTGCACTAACAAGAGTGCTGAGCATTGCCTACTCTTATTTTCTTAAAACCTTGCGATCATATTTCTCTGCCAGTGAGACCACTTGAGTAACCAGCATTTGCAGTTTTATTAAATAATGGCTGTTCCGTTATTCAAAGCCAAAATTCATATAGCAGGGGGTGAAGGTGGGGGGATATGCTTTTCTCTACCTGTCACTTCACATTAACAGGCAAATTATTTGAACCTAAGGAAAAATCCATGACTTCTTTTTGGCCTGTCGATTCAGGCTTTGGGAATGATGAATGGCCATTTTACCCTGATCCACTGATTTGTGTACCGCTGTGATTTCAAATCCATGCAGAAAAGGAACACGGCCATTCTTCACTCTGGCTACAGGCGAGTCAGGAATAAATTTTTCTACTAAAAACTTGCTAAGATCAGGGTTTCTTTGTGAGGAGCTTCTGACAAGCTGTCAGCTTACAGCGACGTCCTGTACCTTGTGTGCTTTTTGCTAGGAAAGTGTACTGGTGGGGGTGAAGAGAGGGCAGATCGAGGGAGCCAAGGAGGGGGTGTCATTTATCAGTCTTTTCTTTCAAAATTTTATTCGGAGGCAATTCTAATAAAAATGTGCAGATTGCTTGACATTAGCAGTGCCAAGTAAGATAGTTTGATTTGACTTTATTTCCACCTTCAAGTTTAATTCAATCATTTGTAATAATATGCCATCGCGTTTTGTTTTTTCAAAAAAACTCCTTGATTAAAGAATTGACTCCTTGCTGCCTGGTGCTCCATCCAGGTGACGATTATTTATCTGAGAAGTATGACAGTGTGACGCATTACAGCCTAGCAGGAACCTGATCTCATCAAATATTATCGTACACTCACACTCAGCAGGAATTCTGCTATATTGGTCAGGAGCAGGAACACTGGTGGTTATTTTTTAACCCCTGCTTTAAACCAGGTGCCTGAGGCCAATTTTAGTGCCCTTGATGATATCCATTATCTTAGTTACTTTATTACTACGTTAACTTAGACTGGAGATCAAATATAAGACTTTTCAGACCTGTATGGTTCAGCTACTCACCATGAAAACCTTGCTGTGTCACCAAGGAAGGTCCTGCTTAAATGAACACTGTCATTCTAGCTCTACACTGGGTTTAGACACAACTGTAGGCAAACATTCTAGCGTGATGACTCTAACAAATATTTAATGTTCAATTTAAAAACTTTAACATTTATGCCATACAGATTGGAACAGTCTGAGGTTTGATCCCCAGTAGTTTCTGGTAGTGGGACACGACAATTGTCTTCAATGTCCTTGGCCTAAAGAGGGAGGGAGAGAGAGCTGCTGGGATTGCCGCTCCTAATCATCGCTCAGTAACCTCCTACGGTACGATGCATGTGTGTGTCCGCACATGTATGCTAAGTGAGAACAGGATTGAGCTTGGCTATGATGCCTCCTGCAGTCAAGCAGCAAGCTGACATTCACCTGTGAAGAATGTCTCCTGGGCCGAAGGGTCTATACGAATCAGAACATTCTAGAAAGGAGGAGAAGAAAACTGGACAGAGGAAGATTTGTAAATAGTTTGCGATACATGCACCATAGAATTACGTTGAAGTGAAGACAGGGGGCTGGATTTTGCATTGACAACGGTGGCCATAAACAATGGCGGCACGCATGCTCGGCCGTACTTCGCCGAGCCCCCGCGATATTAAACATGGCGACTCATTTAAATGGCCGGGGCGTAACGCCCACCCCCCGATGATATGGAGGGGGCAGGCGGTCCGTCCCCGGCAATGGTATCAGCTGCCTTTACGCAGGCACTGATGCCATTTTTAAAGGGCATTGAGCCCTACATTGCAATTACAATATTTAAAGAAATACTTATTTAAAATAATCAAATAAAGTTATCCCAACCCTCTCCCACCCATGTCAAGATGTTCAACACAATGAAGGTATGATGTGAGCTGGCAAGTATTAAAGTTAAATGGATCCTTCCAAAGGTAATGCATATTCACTATGTGTCGTCCAGGTAGAGAAGATAATGAAGACATTCCAGTACCACAAGGCAATTCCTACCTGGAAACAAGAAAGTTCACAACAAGGTAATAAGACACAAAAGGGGCTTGTTAAGTATAAAATGGAAAACTGTCCCTTACATGTTGGGATGAGAAGCAGCACGAAAATCAATTAAAACTGATAATCAAAAAAACCCACCCCACCAATTCACAGACCAGAATGAGGGGCAAAGCTTCAGTGTCTCAAATAATAATTAAGTCCCTCATAGAGATGGATGACAAGGATCGCATGTTATACTATACCATGGGATTTGCTACAACATGGAACAGCTGAGGTGAATAGTATAAATGTATTTAAGGATAAGCTAAATAAGTGCATGGGAAAGAAAGGAATAGAAGGATATGCTGATAGGGTTAGATAAATGTTGAGTGGGTAGAGCATAAACACTGGTATAGACCTGTTGGACCGAATGCTGTAAATTCTATGTAATTAATGCAAGTGTCAGTAGCTCACTCTTGCCTGTGACTCAAACAATTATTGGTTCAAATCCCTCTTTAGGACTTGCGTATGACGGGTTGGATATTATGGTCAGTGGTGAAGTGACAGTGCTTGTTGCTGACCTCAAAGAAAGCTACCCAGAAAGATCTAGCGACTTCTGTGGTGCGGACGTCTCCTTTCCCAATGGCAGTTTAAATCTACTGCGAAGCCAAGGGGATCTCTAGGCATCCAGCATCCCAGTGATGTCAGCAAGCAGGATAATCTTCCAATCACATTAAAACATTCTTGCAAAAAAGCAAACCAGGAAGTAAAAACAACTAAATACATTCACTTCTAATTTAAATTTTCAGATAGCGAAATAAATGATTTCTTTTTATTCATTCATGGGATGTGAGTGTCACTGGCTAGGGAGTGAATGTTTAAAGTGATGGATGGAATGCCAATCAAGTGGGTTGCTTTGATTGGATTAAGATAAAGTTAAAATATTATAAGCAAACTTCTAACTTTTTAATATTTTGAAAATAAGTGGAATTTTTATCATAATGGGTAAATGTGACATTCCACAAATATAAAATTAGGTAAAGGGTCAGTGTGGGTATTTAACAGTAATTATGAACTTAGTGTGCCTGTTTCACCTCTTTCAGCAAAGTGTAACTTTTTCAAGACTAACAGCGTAAAAGTGGACATTTTTGTCAATGATTGATTGCTTAGGGATTGCAATCTGGGGGGATCTCAACAGTGCACCTTCATTATAGTATAGAGAGGTGGTCACACCGCAGGCTCAGACCCCACAGGCAGGAGGGGAATGGGTGACCACCAGGCAGAGCAAGAGGACTAGGCAGGCAGTTCAGGTATCTCCTGTGGCTATTTCCCTGCAAAACAGATATACTGCTTTGGATACTGTTGGGGGGAATGGCCTCTCAGGGGAAAACAGCAACAGCCCAATTCGTTGCACCACGGTTGGCTCTGCTGCACAGGGGAGGAGTAAAAAGTGTGGGAATACTATAGTTATAGGGGATTCAATTGTAAGGGAAATAGATAGGCGTTTCTGTGGCTGCAAAAGAGACTCCAGGATGGTATGTTGCCTCCCTGGTGCTAGGGTCAAGGATGTCTCGGAGCGGTTACAGGACATTCTGAAGGGGAAGGGTGAACAGCCATTGGTTGTGGTACACATTGGTACAAATAACATAGGTAAAAAAAAGGAAGCTAGGAAGTAAGTTGAAAAGTAGGACCTCCAAGGTAGTGATCTCAGGATTACTACCAGTGCCACATGCTAGTCAGAGTAGAAATAGCAGGATATATTGGATGAACGCGTGGCTGAAGAGATGGTGTGAGGGGGAGGGATTTAGATTCCTGGGACATTGGGACCAGTTCTGGGGGAGGTGGAAGCAGTACAAACTGGACGGGTTACTCCTGGGCAGGACCGGGACTGATGTCCTAGGGGGAGTATTTGCTCGAGTGGTTGGGGAGGGTTTAAACTAAAATGGCAGAGGGATGGGAACCATTGCAAGGAGTCAGAGGAGGGGGGAGCAAAGACAAGAAGAAAAGACAGTAAGGAGATTAAGAAAAGTGATAGGCAGAGAAATCAAGGGACAGAATCAAACAAAGCCACAGTGAAAAATAGTGGGAAGAGGACAAGTAATGTTAAAAAGACAAACCTTAAGGCTTTGTGTCTTAACGCACGGAGCATTCGCAATAAAGTGGACGAATTAATCGCGCACATAGATGTAAACGGGTATGATATAGTCGGGATTACGGAGACATAGCTGCAGGGTGACCAGGGATGGGAAATGAACATCCAGGGATATTCAGTATTTAGGAAGGACAGACAAAAAGCAAAAGGTGATGGAGTTGCATTGCTGGTTAAAGAGGAAACTAATGCAATAGTGAGGAAAGATTTTAGCTCTGACGATATGGAATCTGTATGGGTAGAGCTGAGAAACACTAAGGGGCAAAAAACGTCAGTGGGGGGTGTATATAGACCCCCAAACTGTAGTGGTGATGTTGGGAATGGCATTAAACAGGAAATTAGAAATGCATGCGATAAAGGAACATCTGTAATTATGGGTGAATTTAATCAGCATATAGATTGGGCAAATCAAATTAGTCACAATACTGCAGAGGAGGAATTCTTGGAGTGTATACGGGATGGTTTTCTGGACCAATACGTTGAGGAACCAACTAGAGAACAGGCCATCCTAGACTGGGTATTGTGTAATGAGAGAGGACTCATTGACAATCTAGTGGTGTGAGACCCTTTGGGGATGAGTGACCATAATATGACAGAATTCTTCATCAAGATGGAGAGTGATGTAGTTGATTCTGAGACAAGGGTCCTGAATCTTAGTAAAGGAAACTACGAAAGTATGAGGCGAGAGTTGGCCATGACAGATTGGGAAATGTTACTTAAAGGGATGACGGTGGATAGGCAATGGCAAACATTTAAAGAGCGCATGGATGAACTGCAATGAAAATGAAAATAAAATCCTCAAAGATATGCCTTTTATCCAACTCAAACAAGTCAGCAATATACTCTCATCCGATAATATTGAAGAGACCACTTGCCATATGCAGGAACAAGCTATCAGCCAACATGATGTTCTATTTTTTTCTGACCATTTATGAGCTTACCAGCTAACATACATGCATTCTAAACCTGTCTTTGTATTCCTTATAGTCCTCCTTAGTCAGCTCCTATTTAATATGGTACTACTTCCTTCTCTTATACTATCCAACAATATCACTCCTTTATGCACCTTATTCTTCTTTTCTACTTCTATATGCTGGTGCCCATCGAGCTGTCAATTTAGTTTAAACCACCCCCAACAACACTAGTGAACCTCCCCACGAAGACATTGCTCCCAATCCTGTTGAGGTACAACCCATCCCTTTTGAATAGGCGCCCCCTGCCCCAGTACTGATCCCAATGTCCCAAGAATCTGAAGCTCTCCCTCCTGCACCATGCCTCAAGCCACGCATTGATCTTCCCTATCTTCCTATTTCTACTCTCACTAACGTGTGGAACCTGGAGTAATCCAGAGATTATGACCTTCGAGGCCCTACTTTTTAACTTCCTCCCTGGCTCCTGAAAATCTGACCATAGTACCCTCAATACCTGTTCTCTCTATGTCATTGGTACCAATGTGTACCACAACTTCTGGATCAGTCTCCTCCCTCTGCAGAATCATCTGCACCCTCTCTGTGATGTCCTATATGCTGGCACTGGGGAGGCAACCCATCATGCAGGACTCACGATGATGGTTACAGAAATGTCTCTCTGTTCCCCTAACTATGGAATCTTCTATAATGACTGCATGTCTACTCTTTGCTGTTCCCTCCTGTATAGTCCCTTTCCCATTGGGGCCATGGCCTGAACTGCACCTCGTCAAGGTGTTGTTACTCCCTGCTGTCTCCAAAGCTGAGTATCGGCTTGAGGAGTTGCACGCACCCCGAAGACTCCTACACCTCCTGCCTCTTCCTACTTTTCTGGATGGCTACCCATCTACTATCCTGAACTCTCACTGCCTGTAGGGTGACCACCTCCTGCCTTTTGCCCAGCTCAAACAAGTCAGCAATATACATCCATCAGATAATATCCAAGAGACCACTTGCCATACGCAGGAACAAGCGATCAGCCAACATGATATTCTATTTTTTTCTGACTGACTTATGAGCTTACCAGCTATCATTGGACATCATTTGCTTGGATTTTGATGAAGTTCCACAAATCAGCCTTTTAAAGAAGATCCTGGATTATATAATTAATAGCAAGTTAGCCAGTTGTGTTTGGCAGTAAGAAGCAGAAGATGCAGACAGCAAAGAAGGGTCACTCTGGTGGACAATGACTTGTACTGTTCTGGGTCACTTACTGTTTGCATTATTGATAAAAGATAATGTGCAGGAGAGAACATCTTGTATTGATGGGTTTCTGCACTTGTCAGAAACCAGGCTAACAAACAATAAACAAATTGGAGCTTTATCTTTCTGAAGATTTTTATCCTGATTAGTTATCTTAATGAGGAATTCAGTCCACAATTTCATAAATTATGCACAGGTTGTGGAGGGAAGAAATTTGGTGGAGCAAATTACCTTTTCTCCTTTCTAGATGAAGTCCTTATGCTCTTGGGACTTGTTAGAATATTGGAGGAATAAGTCAGCAGCAACAGAAAGAACAGATTCATATAAGATTTCTTGGGCATTTGAGACAAAGAAACCCTTCCTCACTACTTGCTAAGAATTGCTTGAATAAGGTTCTTGGTGGCCTTTTGTTTGTTTAATTAGGCTTTTTACCTTGAACTGTTCATGAATAGAGTGCTAGGGGGTCTTACTTTGCCAGTGTGTTCTGTTTATGTGACATGAATGTTCAAGAATGTTGAAGTTGTGTTGGATCACTGGCAATAGGAGTTTAACAGTTTGAATTGTTGAAAGTGAATTGTTAATGCATACAATTGTAGACATATTGCATACATAGGACGTGAATATGGTGAGCAGAAAGTACTAATGCATTTTGCACAAGATGAAATATTAAATACCCACCCTGTATATCTCAAACAAGTGAAGGGTTTTTGAAGTTGTGCTTGTGGAACAAAGGTTCATCTTGGGATTCAAAATAAGTTTCAAAGCTTCTCCTCCACTGCCACTTAAAAAAAAGTTGATGAAAGATCCTTCATTCCTGGAACCATTCTAGTAAATCTCTTCTGTGCTCTTTCCAAAGCCTTCATGAACTTCCTAAAGTGTGGCGCCCAGAATTGGACACAATACTCCTGCTGAATTAGTGTTTTGTATAGGTATAGCATAACTTCCTGGCTTTTGTACTCTATACCTCTATTTATAAAGCCCAAGATCCTATGTGTGTTAACAACTGCTTTGTTAAGCTGTCCTGCTACCTTCAAAGATTTGTGCAGAAATACCCCCTGGTCTCTCTCTTTTTACCCCCCTTTTAAAACAGTCGAGTGGTTATGGCACTGAATTAGTATTCCAGGGGCATAAACAAATAATCTTGAGACATGAGTTCAAATACCACCATGGCAGCTGGGGAATTTAAAATCAATTAATTAAATAAAAGCGGGAATAAAATGCTTGTACTAATAATGGTGACTGTGAAATTACCAGATTGTCATGAAAACTCAGCTGGTTCATTAATGTCCTCAGGGAAAGAAATCTGCCATCCTTACCCTGTCTGTCCTATCTGTGACCTCAGACACACAGCCATGTGGTTGACTTGTAACTGCCCTCTGAAATAGCTTAGCAAGCCACTCAGTTGTATTCAAGAAGGCAGCTCACCATCACCTTGTCAAGGGCAATTAGGGATAGGCAATATATACTAGCTTTGCCAGTGATGTTCACATCCCATGAATCAGTAATAAAAAAAAATCAAGGTTGAGTTAACTGACTTCAGTAGAAGTGATACAATTTATTGTAACACCCCACCCTAAGGAGGAGGTGGTGGCATAATGGTAATGTCACTGGACTAATAATTTAGAGTCTGGGCTAATGCTCTGGGGACATGGGTTTAAATCCCACCATGGCAGATAGTGAAATTTGAATTCAATTAATAAATCTGGAATTTAAAAAAAAGCTAGTCTAATGATGACCATAAAACAATTGTCAATTGTTGAAAGAACCCATCTGGTTCACTAATGGCCTTTAGGGAAGGAAATTTGCTGTCATCACCTGTTTGTGACTCCAGACTGATAGCAATGTGGATGACTCTTGAAATGGCCTAGCAAGCCACTCAATTTAAGGGCAACTAGGGATGGGCAATAAATGCTGGCCTAACCAGTGACACCCACATCCCACAAAAAATTAAAAAAAACACCTTTGTTGGATTTCCATTCCTCATTGACATCCAGTCATTGTACACAGCAAAGTCCCAAAGACTTGCCAAAACTTCAATACTGGAGGCCTGCAAGCAGCATGGGAGTCTACTCTAGCATGAGTTATGCAGAAGAGGGAAAGAGAGGCAGAGCAGAATGTTTTCAGGTGGAAGTCTATCCTGAATTTGACTCCAATGAGGAGGTATATAATAAATGACAATTGAAAGACATGGAATGATCGAGAGTCGGGTCCATGTCTATTGGCTGCTTACAGCACTGAACTATTGTGCACTTCTACTAACACATCATAACTGAGCATAGACTAATGTCCACAGTCAATAGAAGACATCTAGCCCAGGGATGTCAAAGATAATTGTTTATATCTGGGCTGAGATCAGTTCATGGAATTCAAAGCTGGGATTCTTTTATTTTGCACAGTGCATCGAGCCACTGTGTGAACTTCATTTTGGTTAATGGTTAAAACCCTACTTTAGAATAACATGAAGCAAAGAATGAATTACATTGAAATGGGCAAGCTGCCAAGAAAGTATTTGGTCCAAAGTATTGAATTTTGTGGCAGCTATCTGTAACCAATGCATTATAAGCATTAATGGAGATTTGAGGTTGAATTGATTTTACATTAATTTGGTAAAAACCTTTCCTCTAAATATAATTCTGTATAAAATGCTAGTGGTGAAAATTCTATAAATGTCTAGTCTGAAGATGATGCAAAGGGGGAGAGGTCAAGGATGGTCGGGGAGATGCCATTTTTCCAAGCTTGCTGGAGGAGATCAGATGATTTTAGCGAGGGCAATTGGACCTATTTGGGGCACTCAAATAGGTGACAACTGAATTAAGAAAAAAGCACAAGATGACTTCTCCAAGGAGGCCTGTTATTGATGTGACATCCTCAAAAGAGCGAAGACCTCAAAATGTTTTCTGGGGACGGATAGATAGTCATTAACTGTGAGCTACACATCAATAAGAAACTAACATCCAACAGATTGCCTTCAGAAAAGGATGTTTCGTTAAAATAAAACTGGCAGGATGAATCGCCATCATTCACTGCTGAAGTGGTAATCAAAATAGTTTTTTGTTAAATGTAATTACACCCACTGTTCTCTTTGAAGGAATTTTGAGTTTTCACTGATGCATTGACATTTAATTTAATTCTTGTCAAATGAACACTTCTTTTTGGCATGAAGGTACCTTAAACTTCTCCATTGAGGAAATGTAGGCAGGTGCCCAAGGGATAAGTTTAACTAACTTTTAATCATGATTTGCAAAATAGATCCAAGGCAGAAGAGACCCCTGACAGTCTTCAGCCTATCCCTCTGCTCTCCCCCAGCTGCCTGTTATTGATTTTCCCCAATTTTTAATTCTTCACAATACCTCAGAAACATCACAAAGTCTGTCTCTGGTATTTTACTACCTTCCGTTAACTGGTTTAGTCCAGTAAACATTTTTTTAACACTATTTCAAACCTTTTTTCTGTAGATTTTGTGCTCATCAAGGTGAGGGATATTACTGCTTGTAAATGGGACACTCTTCAGTTTGAGCATCCAATGTCTGCTGCAAGCACTTCCAAGTCGGATCTAAAATGAGGAAAGTGCAGGAAAACATGATTAGACCCAGTTGAAGGGCCGATGCAGGTACCATGCAGTGGCTTCGATGGACTCCTACTGTGCTGTAATTTAAATACTCCTATGAAAATTCAAAGTATAAAGCTTCCTCAAATCTGCCTTAAAACTTGCCTCAGTAACATTCAGGAAACATTTAGGGAACAGTGCCCCTATTCCATCAGTGTAACGCTTCTCTATTTCCCATATTACCTATCTTCTTTAAGTGAGATTGATAATTCAAAGTCGATTAGATGTTTTCTTCTGATAAGCATATTATCTTTTATAGCCTGGCTATGTAAAGTGATAGGGCATATTAAGATAACACTGCCTGAGAGTCTTTTCATCTCTTGTGATCTTTCAATCCCAGTTTCACTCTCTGCCATTGCTAATGTATGTTCACAGCAGCCTCATTCCAGGATCCTTGCTTCCAGGCTAAAGTACATCTCCATTGCCCGTTGCTGCGCCTAGGGATGTGGGTGGAGAGTTGTGGACAACAGAAGGCTGGGGCTTTCTCACCCTCAACCTGTTTCCATCATATGCCCCTTCCTACCCTCCCTTTTCATCTGTTACCATCAGAGATGTTTTCGTTACTTTTAGAATTTGACTTCAAAATCTCTGTGTATCTGTCTGTCTCTGATTCTCTCACTTATAGATACGAGGTGTAGACAATTAACATGTACCCTTTCTAACAGCTAATGAAACACGCATCAGATAGTTCACTCCAGAATTTAACTATATTTTTAAAATTGAACTGATGTAGCTTGAAGACTCACACACAAAAATGCACACAGACTTTCTTTCTTACCACAGTCTCCCTCTCCGTCAGCTTAATATACTTTTGGAAGATTTTAGAACACAAAAGTTTCAAAGGAGTGTGATGGATACCATACCTCTCTCTGGACATTTGAGCTAGTAAATTGTCTCCAGTAATATATATTGTCAGTTGATGAATATAGGTTTTTTTTTTAGAGATACAGCACTGAAACAGGCCCTTCGGCCCACCGAGTCTGTGCTGACCATCAACCACCCACTTATACTAATCCTACCCTAATTCCATATTCCTACCACATCCCCACCTGTTCCTATATTTCCCTGCCACCTACCTATACTAGGGGCAATTTATAATGGCCAATTAACCTGTCACCCTGCAAGTCTTTGGCATGTGGGAGGAAACCGGAGCACCCGGAGGAAACCCACACAGACACAGGGAGAACTTGCAAACTCCACACAGGCAGTACCCAGATTTGAACCCGGGTCGCTGGAGCGCTGTGGTGCTAACCACTGCGCCACTGTGCCGCCCCAATGAGTTCAGAAAGAGACTTCAAGGGGCTGAATTTTCGGGTCCTGCCAGAGGTGGACGGGGCCCAAAAATACTAGTGGTGCTGGCCGGCCGACATTGTTCCAGTGCAGCCATGCTCACTGATTAAGGCCAATTAAGCCAGTTGCAAGCTCATTAAGAGGTTGTTAATGGGGGGGGGGGGGGGGGTGGGGGGTGGTTGTTGATATTGTCAGGCAAGCTCCCCACCTGCCAAGAATGAGGAAAATTAATTTCACCACATGAACATTGATTTTGGACTGCTGTTGGTGAAGAAAGAACTTGTTTTAAAAAACAATTGGAGACTTTAGCTGGAGAGAGACATTAACATATCAACAGACGGTACGTCAAAGGACAAAGGGGCTATTCCCTGCTCCAATTTAATCCACAATGGACTTTTGATTACCAGATGTTGAAGGTGGAAAGGCTAGCATTCCAGGTTAACTGCTCAGATGGCCGAATACACAAACAGATGTGGTTGGACTGGTTTGGGCCACATGACTAACTGACTGTTGGAGTTTTGTGAATTTGAAATTCCGACAATGAATTTGAAATCAGAAAGCTGTTTGCTCCTGGACTGGAAAAGACCTCTCTCCTGTCTGCTCTCATCTCACTCTCACCAGCTTCAGAAACCATTGAAGACATATGAACCCAAGAGAGAAAAGTCTCCTACCATGAACGAGGTTTAATAAGAACACTGGGCCCCAACGAAAAGCTAGACTACTTACAATCAAGGACCCTACAGCGAGCTCGAAGCACAGTAAAAAAAACCCTCTTCGGAGATTGCCTCAAACCTCTCCATTTTATTTTTCTTCTGCTCTTTTCTGTACCTATTTGCATGTCTGTCTCGCGTGTGCATGCTAGCATAGGCGTTAACTGTATTAGAGTTTAAGGTTAAGGTATAATAAATTTCACTTTTTTTCTTTAAAACTAAGAAATCCTGTTTGTGCTCAATTCTTTGCCTTATAATTGGAAGGTGATGAACCGGCGCCCGAGGATGTCTCTCACCTCCCGGAGGACGCGGATGAGATTTCCCGGCGTCGATGGTGGTAACTGATGAAATGGTTTATTACCTGCACCCCCTTTCCCCCCCCTTCCCCTTCCCCTTCCCAGCTCCACTCTCCCAGCTCACTCCACCCTCCCCCACCCCCTCCCCCCTCGCAACCCCTTCCCAGCTCCCCCCTCGCACCATCTTCTCCCCCGCACCCCTTTACAGCCCCCTTCCCAGCTCCCCCTCGCACCCCCTTCCCTCCACCCCTCCCCCTCGCACCCCCTCCTCCCACTGGCATCCTCCTACCCCTGTGTAGGGGCCCTAACAACCCCACTGCCTTGTGGGCGTCTTGGGAGAGACCAAGGCTAAGGGAGTAAACCCCAACAGAAAATCCGGAGCGGAACCCCATAGGCGGTCATGTGTCACCTTTGGCATGTTTTCGGCAGTTCCTGCAGCCATACCGGTGCCAAACGTCATGTTCTGCACTCCTTTGGACCCCACCAGAAAGGCCGAGAGGGGGGTTTTGACGCTTGGGCAACTCTCAACCTCCATACATTCGCCCAGGCATGCGCCATGGAGAGGTCACTCCATAGTCGCCTCACAGCGACTGAAACAACACGGAAGGCAGCAGTTACGGGTTATAAATCCAGCTCAACTGGCGTGGAGATTGGGTGCCACGGGTTGCCTTTGTCAGTGGGAGAGGTCATCGCACCTCACTGGACAGCTACCGCCCGCCTCAAACCGGGCAGCTCCCGGTCAATAAGGTTCTGTCCCGCCACAGTCCACCTGCTTCAATGGGTGCTTGGAGCTCAGGGTCATTGCCCGAAAAGTGGACTGAAACACCGCACCAAACAACACGAAAAAAGGAAAGAAGGTACCAGCCCTTTGCTTTGCAAGCTGGAACGTCAGAACTATGTGTCCTGGCCTGTCGGAAGACCTTACACAAATCAACGATTCTCGGAAGACCGCCATCATTAACAACGAGCTTAGTAGACTTAATGTAGACATTGCAGCACTTCAGGAGACACGCCTCCCTGCGAGTGGATCTCTAACAGAGCAAGACTACACCTTCTTCTGGCAGGGTAGGGATCCTGAAGAACCAAGACAGCATGGAGTGGGCTTCGCCATCAGAAACTCCTTGCTCAGCATGATAGAGCCTCCCTCAAATGGCTTGGAACGCATACTGTCCATCCGACTGCTCACCGCCTCTGGTCCAGTACACCTACTCAGCATCTATGCTCCAACACTCTGCTCCCCACCTGAAGCTGAAGACCAGTTCTACGAGGAACTCCATAATATCATTAGTAGCATCCCCAACACCGAACACCTGTTCCTGCTGGGGGACTTGAATGCCAGGGTTGGGGCTGACCACGACTCATGGCCCTCCTGCCTTGGGCGCTATGGCATTGGAAGGATGAATGAGAACGGACAGAGACTGCTTGAGTTGTGTACCTATCATAACCTCTGCATCACCAACTCGTTCTTTCACACTGAACCCTGTCACCAGGTTTCATGGAGGCACCCAAAATCGCGTCGTTGGCACCAGCTAGACCTCATCATCACAAGGCGAGCCTCCTTAAACAGTGTTCAAATCACACGCAGCTTCCACAGTGCGGACTGCGACACCGACCACTCCCTGGTGTGCAGCAAGGTTAGACTCAGACCAAAGAAGTTGCATCACTCCAAGCAGAAGGGCCACCCGCGCATCAACACGAGCAGAATTTCTCATCCACAGCTGTTACAAAAATTTCTAAGTTCACTTGTAAAAGCCCTTCAAAACACTCCCACAGGGGATGCTGAGACCAAGTGGGCCCACATCAGAGACGCCATCTATGAGTCAGCTTTGACCACCTATGGCAAACGTGCGAAGAGGAATGAAGACTGGTTTCAATCTCATATTGAACAGCTGGAACCTGTCATAGCAGCTAAGCGCATTGCACTGTTGAACTACAAGAAAGCCCCCAGCGAGTTAACATCCGTAGCACTTAAAGCAGCCAGAAGCACTGCACACAGAACAGCCAGGCGCTGCACAAATGACTACTGGCAACACCTATGCAGTCATATTCAGCTGGCCTCAGACACTGGAAACATCAGAGGAATGTATGATGGCATTAAGAGAGCTTTTGGGCCAATCATCAAGAAGATCGCGCCCCTCAAATCTAAATCAGGGGACACAATCACTGACCAACGCAAGCAAATGGACCGCTGGGTTGAGCACTACCTAGAACTGTACTCCAGGGAGAATGTTGTCACTGACACTGCCCTCAATGCAGCCCAGCCTCTACCAGTCATGGATGAGCTGGACGTGCAGCCAACAAAATCGGAACTCAGTGATGCCATTGATTCTCTAGCCAGTGGAAAAGCCCCTGGGAATGACAGCATTACCCCTGAAATAATCAAGAGTGCCAAGCCTGCTATACTCTCAGCACGACATGAACTGCTTTGCCTGTGCTGGGACGAGGGAGTAGTACCTCAGGCCATGCGCGATGCCAATATCATCACCCACTATAAAAACAGAAGTGACCGCGATGACTGCAACAACTACCCTGGAATCTCCCTGCTCAGCATAGTGGGGAAAGTCTTTGTTCGAGTCGCTCTGAACAGGCTCCAGAAGCTGGCCGAGCGCGTCTACCCTGAGGCACAGTGTGGCTTTCGTGCAGAGAGATCGACCATTGACATGCTGTTCTTCCTTCGTCAGATACAGGAGAAATGCCGCGAACAACAGATGCCCCTCTACATTGCTTTCATTGATCTCACCAAAGCCTTTGACCTCGTCAGCAGACGTGGTCTCTTCAGACTACTAGAAAAGATCGGATGTCCACCAAAGCTACTAAGTATATGAAAGGCACAATTCAGCATAGAGGCACCTCATCAGACCCCTTTCCTATCCTGAGTGGTGTGAAACAGGGCTGTGTTCTCGCACCCACAGTGTTTGGGATTTTCTTCTCCCTGCTGCTCTCACATGCGTTCAAGTCTTCAGAAGAAGGAATTTTCCTCCACACAAGATCAGGGGGCAGGTTGTTCAACCTTGCCCGTCTAAGAGCGAAGACCAAAGTATGGAATGTCCTCATCAGGGAACTCCTCTTTGCTGACGATGCTGCTTTAACATCTCACACTGAAGAGTGTCTGCAGAGTCTCATTGACAGGTTTGCGGCTGCCTGCAACGAATTTGGCCTAAGAAAACGAACATCATGGGACAGGACGTCAGAAATGCTCCATCCATCAATATCGGCGACCACGGTCTGGAAGTGGTTCAAGAGTTCACCTACCTAGGCTCAAGTATCACCAGTAACCTGTCTCTAGATGCAGAAATCAACAAGCGCATGGGAAATGCTTCCACTGCTATGTCCAGACTGGCCAAGAGAGTGTGGGAAAATGGCGCACTGACACGGAACACAAAAGTCCGAGTGTATCAAGCCTCTGTCCTCAGTACCTTGCTCTATGGCAGCGAGGCCTGGACAACGTATGTCAGCCAAGAGCGACGTCTCAATTCATTCCATCTTCGCTGCCTCCGGAGAATACTTGGCATCAGGTGGCAGGACCGTATCTCCAACACAGAAGTCCTCGAGGCGGACAACATCCCCAGCTTATACACACTACTGAGTCAGTGGCGCTTGAGATGGCTTGGCCATGTGAGCCGCATGGAAGATGGCAGGATCCCCAAAGACACATTGTACAGCGAGCTCACCACTGGTATCAGACCCACCGGCCGTACATGTCTCCGCTTTAAAGACGTCTGCAAACGTGACATGAAGTCCTGTGACATTGATCACAAGTCGTTGGAGTCAGTTGCCAGCGATCGCCAGAACTGGCGGGCAGCCATAAAGGCGGGGCTAAAGTGTGGCGAGTCGAAGAGACTTAGCAGTTGGCAGGAAAAAAGACAGAAGCGCAAGGGGAGAGCCAACTGTGTAACAGCTCCGACAAACAAATTTTTCTGCAGCACCTGTGGAATAGTCTGTCACTCTAGAATTGGCCTTCAAAGCCACTCCAGGCGTTGCTCCACAAACCACTGACCACCTCCAGGCGCGTATCCATTGTCACTCGAGACAAAGAGGCCAAAGAAGAAGAAGATGAACAAGGATTCACCAAAGGGGGAGCTCTAAACACAATGTGTTGAAAAATTAAACCCTGTTACAATAAGACCAGGTGAAGACAGTAAAGGACCCCGAGACACCTTTCTTACCTGGTTGTAGCAATATTTTTTATGGGGGCACACGCTGTCTGGGGCAGATCAGATGAGGGGAGGTGGGTACACAGTGGGAAGACAGTCATGGCCGCCCTAGGGAATTACCTGGGCTCCATAAAAGGATGAACAGTAAAGGGGAGGACTCTCCTATCGACAAACTGGTGCCCTTGATACAGTGCAGGTGATGGGGAGAGTGAGGAATAGCACATGAGCAGTATAGCGGGTTGTCACCCTCCTGGCATCACAGGGGCACAAATGCAGGAGCCAAGGCTGCTAAGGAAAATAGGGCAGTTAGCTGACAACAAGGAAGGCTGCAACTGGCAATTGGGTAAGATTCCTAGATTTTGGGCCTAGTGACAATGAGGAGCACCACCCTTTGCAGGAAGGGTGAAGCCCTGGGCATCCATGGGGCAGCAGAGAGGAATAAGGGGCTGGAAGGCAATGGAGGCCATACCCTCAGCATTCTGTTGAAGATAGAGCTACCTTGACATGACTGAGAACCAGTGCTGCAGGAGACTGTGACTCTCCAGGCAGATGGTTACAGCCATCTATGACCTCATTGTTGAAGACCTCACACATCACAGCACTGGTCACCATTCCCTGCCAGTAGCCATCAAAGTCACTATGACTTTGAATATCTTTGCATCTGGCTCCTTCCAAGGATCAGCTGCGGACTTTGGTGGCAACTCACAAAAGGCAGCACACCATTGCATCTCTCAGGTCACTGATGCCCCATTTGTTAGGGCTAGAAAATGCATTCAGTTCACGACAGATGAGGCCTCGCAGGCACAGATAGCATTGAGTTTTGCCATCATCGTTGGATTCCCCCATGTGCAGGGCATCATCGATTGCACCCATGTGGTCATCAAGACACCCAGTGACTGCCGAGTGAGATTCATCAACAGGAAGAGCTTCTACTCCCTCAGCGCTCAACTGATCGACATCCACAGCAAGAGCTTCCTCCATGTGTGCACTCACTTTCCTGGCTGCTGTCATGACTCCTTTATCAGTCCAGATTGCTGCAGATCTTTACTCTAATGCTCAAAGTCCATGGATGGATTCTCTGCAACAAGGGATATCTCTTGGAGATGATTACCCACCCCTCTACAAGGGCCCCAGAAAGAGGCACAGATACAACAAATGTCATCTGCTCAACAGGACGACAGTTGAGCAAGCCATTGTACTTTTGAGATGCATTTCTGGAGCCTGGACCGGTTGGGTGACGCCCTGCAATACACAAAGTTTAAAGGGGATGTGCGAGGCAAGTATTTTATACAGAGGGTGGTGAGTGCCTGGAACTTGCTGCCAGGTGAGGTGGTGGAAGCAGATATGATAGCGACGTTTAAGAGACATCTTGACAAATACATGACTAGGAAGGGAATAGAGGGATACAGTCCCCGGAAGTGCAGAAGGTGTTAGTTTCGGCAGGCATCAAGATCGGCGCAGGCTTGGAGGGCCGAATGGCCTGTTCCTGTGTTGTACTGTTCTTTGTTCTTTGTTCTTGTTCTTTGTTTGTGGTATATATTAATGATTTGGACTTAAATGTGGGAGGCATGATTGGGAAACTTGCAGGTGACGCAAAAATTGGCCATGTAGTTGATAGTGAAGAGGATAGCCGTAGACTTCAGAATGATATCAATGGTTGAGTGGACAGGAAAGTGGCAAATGGAATTCAATCCAGAGAAGTGTGAGGTAATGCATTTGGGGAGGGCAAACAAAGCAAGGGAAACACAATAAAGGTGAGGGGTAGAGGAAGTGAGAGACCTTGGAGTGCATGTCCACAGGTCCCTGAAGGTGGCAAGACAGGTAGATAAAGTGGTGAAGAAGGCATATGGAATGCTCGAGGAACAGCATCTCATCTACCGATTAGGCACACTACAGCCTGCCGGACTGAACATTGAGTTCAATAATTTCAGAGCATGACAGCCCCCCACTTTACTTTCATTTTTAGTTATTTTTTCTTCCTTTTTTTTTTGCATTCCTTTTTACATTTTTTACAATCTCTTTTTGCATTTATTTCATTTCATCTTAGTTTGTTCAGTTTGCTTACCCACTGTTTTTTTCAGGTTGTTTTTCTTCAGGTTTGCACTTGCTGATGTTCAATATTCAGTATATTCACACCTAATCTGTACTAATGCTTTGTCTTTCAACACACCATTAACATATTGTTTGCCTTTGCTCCGTGACCTTTTGGTCAGCTATGTGGCCTGGTCCAATCTGCACCTTCTCCTTTGTTATCTCTTGCCCAACCCCCACCTCACTTGTTTATAATCTGTGACTTTTCTAATATTTGTCAGTTCCGAAGAAGGGTCACTGACCCGAAACGTTAACTCTGCTTCTCTTTCCACAGATGCTGCCAGACCTGCTGAGTGAATCCAGCATTTCTTGTTTTTGTTTCAGATTTCCAGCATCCGCAGTATTTTGCTTTTATTTTAGTGTTTAATTCACTGCCACTTCTCTTCCAGGAATGCCTACCTTGAAGAAGTTCTGCTCTTCTCTCCGACGGGATTTTCGTTTGTCTCTTTTACCTTGTTCACCTTCATTGCTTTCTATTTCCCTCCTGGTGTTTGATAAGGTATCTACCAAAACTCGTTTTCACAGCCACATCTCCTTCCTCAGTGACTGTCTCCGGCTCCGACTGATTCCACGTGGATTCCAACTGCAGTTTCACCCATCATGCTTTGAAACCACCCAGGATCACAGGTATCTCCGAGAAATACAACGTTCCTCGGACTGCTACTCTCGCCGCATCCTGAGATCCACACTCAGTGCTATGCGCCGCCATATGCACACACTGGACCTCTCTCTCCAGCAGCACCGTCTCACCTTATCTCAAATCTGTTCTACTCCGCAGTTTCATCTCATCTTACGTCTCATCCGACGCATTAACAAAAAACTTTTTTTCTTCCTTTCAGGTGTTAAGGAACGCAAGCTCCAGCAGCTGATGGGGACTAATGCCCCTCCAGATCCTCCTTCCGCTTCACTTCCCTCTGACCCCACCCCTTCTGATCTGACCCCTTGCCGTGTATTCACTATACCCTCTGACCTCCCCCTCTCTGATGCTGAACGTTCTGTACTTAGCAAAGGTCTCAGTTTTATCCCCTTACGCCCCCACCTCAATGAATTTCGCGCTCGGCATGACGTTGAGCTCTTCTTCCGTCGCCTCCGCCTCCGGGCTCACTTCTTCGACCAGGAGTCCTCCCCCCGACCAGCAGACCCATTCACCCGCCTCCAGCATTCTCCCTCTACCTGGACCCCTCACCCTGGCCTCTTACCCGCTCTTGATCTCTTCATTGAAAACTGTCGGCGAGACATTGGTCGTCTCAATTTCTCTGCCCCCCTCACTCACTCTAACCTGTCCCCCTCTGAACTTGAGGCACTCCGTTCTCTCAGGTCTAACCCCGACATGGTCATCAAACCTGCAGACAAGGGTGGTGCTGTTGTTGTATGGCGTACCGACCTCTACCTTGCAGAAGCTCAACGCCAACTCACAGACACCTCTTCCGACCTCCCTCTGGACCATGACCCCACCACCGAACATCAAGCCACCGTCCAAAGGACTGTCACTGACCTCATCTCCTCTGGAGATCTTCCCTCTACAGCTTCCAACCTCATAGTCCCGCAACCCCGGACAGCCCGCTTCTACCTCCTTCCCAAAATCCACAAACGGGACTGTCCCGGCAGACCCATTGTGTCAGCCTGCTCCTGCCCAACTGAACTTATTTCTTCCTATCTAGACTCTATCTTTTCTCCGCTGGTCCAGTCTCTTCCCACCTACATCCGTGACTCTTCTGACGCCCTACGTCATTTTGACAATTTCCAGTTTCCTGGTCCCAACCGCCTCCTCTTCACTATGGACGTCCAATCGCTCTACACCTCCATCCCCCACCAGGATGGTTTGAGGGCTCTCCGCTTCTTCCTGGAACAGAGGCCCAACCAGTCCCCATCCACCACCACCCTCCTCCGCCTGGCTGAACTTGTTCTCACATTGAACAACTTCTCCTTCAACTCCATGCATTTCCTTCAAGTAAAAGGTGTCGCTATGGGTACCCGCATGGGTCCTAGTTATGCCTGTCTTTTTATGGGATATGTCGAGCATTCATTGTTCCAGTCCTACTCAGGCCCCCTCCCCCAACTCTTTTTCCGGTACATTGATGACTGTATCGGTGCCGTTTCCTGCTCCCGCCCCGAACTAGAAAACTTTATCAACTTTGCTTCCAATTTCCACCCTTCTCTCACCTTTACATGGTCCATCTCTGACACTTCCCTTCCTTTCCTCGACTTCTCTGTCTCCATCTCTGGGGATAGGTTGTCTACCAATATACATTATAAGCCCACTGACTCCCACAGCTACCTCGACTACACTTCTTCACACCCTACCTCCTGTAAGGACTCCATTCCATTCTCCCAGTTTCTCCGTCTCCGACGCATCTGCTCTGATGATGCTACCTTCCATGACGGTGCTTCTGATATGACCTCCTTTTTCCTCAACCGAGGATTTCCCCCCACTGTGGTTGACAGGGCCCTCAACCGTGTCCGACCCATTCCCCGCACCTCTACCCTCACCCCTTCCCCTCCCTCCCAGAACCGTGACAGGGTTCCCCTTGTCCTCACTTTTCATCCCACCAGCCTCCATATCCAAAGGATCATCCTCCGCCATTTTCGCCACCTCCAGCGTGATGCCACTACCAGTCGCATCTTCCCCTCCCTTCCCCTGTCAGCATTCCGAAGGGATCGTTCCCTCCGCGACACCCTGGTCCACTCCTCCATTACCCCCACCACCTCGTCCCCGTCCCAGGGCACCTTCCCTTGCAATCGCAGGAGGTGTAATACCTGCCCATTTACCTCCTCTCTCCTCACTATCCCAGGCCCCAAACACTCCTTTCAGGTGAAGCAGTGATTTACTTGTACTTCTTTCAATGTAGTATACTGTATTCGCTGCTCACAGTGTGGTCTCCTCAACATTGGGGAGACCAAGCGCAGACTGGGTGACCGCTTTGCGGAACATCTCCGCTCAGTCCGCAAGCAGGACCCTGAGCTTCCGGTTGCTTGCCATTTCAACACTCCCCCCTGCTCTCATGCTCACATCTCTGTCCTGGGATTGCTGCAGTGTTCCAGTGAACATCAACGCAAGCTCGAGGAACAGCATCTCATCTACCGATTAGGCACACTACAGCCTGCCGGACTGAACATTGAGTTCAATAATTTCAGAGCATGACAGCCCCCCACTTTACTTTCATTTTTAGTTATTTTTTCTTCCTTTTTTTTTTTGCATTCCTTTTTACATTTTTTACAATCTCTTTTTGCATTTATTTCATTTCATCTTAGTTTGTTCAGTTTGCTTACCCACTGTTTTTTTCAGGTTGTTTTTCTTCAGGTTTGCACTTGCTGATGTTCAATATTCAGTATATTCACACCTAATCTGTACTAATGCTTTGTCTTTCAACACACCATTAACATATTGTTTGCCTTTGCTCCGTGACCTTTTGGTCAGCTATGTGGCCTGGTCCAATCTGCACCTTCTCCTTTGTTATCTCTTGCCCAACCCCCACCTCACTTGTTTATAATCTGTGACTTTTCTAATATTTGTCAGTTCCGAAGAAGGATCACTGACCCGAAACGTTAACTCTGCTTCTCTTTCCACAGATGCTGCCAGACCTGCTGAGTGAATCCAGCATTTCTTGTTTTTGTTTCAGATTTCCAGCATCCGCAGTATTTTGCTTTTATATTAATATGGAATGCTTTCCTTTATTGGCCATGATAAAGAATACAAAAGCAGGGATGTAATGCTGGAACTGTATAAACCGCTGGTTAGGCCACAGCTGGAGTATTGCATGCAGTTCTGGTCATCACATTAGGAAGGACATAATTGCTCTGGAGAGAGTACAGAGGAAATTTACAAGAATGTTGCCATGGGCTTGAAAATTGCAGCTATGAGGAAAGATTGGATAGCCCAGGGTTGTTTTCCTTAGAACAGAGGAGGCTGAGGGGTGACTTAATAGAGGTGTACAAAATTATGAGGGGTCTAGATAGAGTAGACAAGAAGGACCTGTTTCCCCTGGTGGAGATGTCAATTACCACGGGGCACAGATTTAAGGTAATTGGTAGAAGGATTAGAGGGGACATAAGGAAAAACTTTCTCACCCAGAGGGTGGTGGTTGTCTGGAATTCACTGCCTGAATTGGTGATGGAGGCAGAAACCTTCAATTCATTTAAACGTACCTGGACCTGCACCTGAAGTGCTGTAACCTGCAAGGCTATGGACCAGGTGCTGGAGGATGGGATTAGATGGGCTAGCTTTTTCAGCCAGCACAGATATGATGGACTGAATGGCCTTTTCCTGTGCCATAACTTTTCTAGGGTTCTATGGTTCTATGATATGAACACACCAGGGGAGAGCATTTATGGTGACTTAACCGAACCCAAGCCTGATAAGGTGTGTTTCTTTAAAACAAAATAGCTCTCTGAAAGACAGAGACAGAAAGCCAGCCAGCCAGGGAAGCTGATAGATCCATTCCGGCTAAGAAGAAGACCCTGCCTATACCATCTTTAAACCACAGAGGCAGAGACTGGAAGATGACCTTGAAAACTCACCATCTAAGAAACCAGGCTTTTCACGACCAACTTTTACCGAATCTTAACCATAGGAGTCTGCAATACTTCAGTGAACCAAGAAGAGAAACTGCAGGCCTGCACCGCTGTTAAACAATTCCTTCCAGAAAACTGAGAAGGTTGCAAAGTGAATTCTTTTTACAACAATTGGACTTAAATGCATGCTATCCTCTAATCTCTATCTCTTCTTGTGTGTGTTCAAGTGTGTGTATGTGGGAGTGGATGAGGTTACAAATATATTCAGGTATTGTTTTGTAAATGATTTATCTATCTTTTAATCCTACGAGAAAACCTACCATTTGTCTGTTTATTTAACGACTAAAACACTTGGGGACTAAAACAATAGTTTTTTAAAACTGTCTACGGTCAGTTGAGAGGTGAACGTGGAAGTCATTTACACCAGTTCCCCGCTGTCTGTAACACCCTGCACTGCCTCAGAGAATGCCTACATTTTTTAATACATTCATGGGATGTGAGCATCGCTGACAAGGCCAGTATTTGTTGCCCATCCCTAATGAGAAGGTGGTGGTGAGCTGCCTTCTTGAAATGCTGCAGTCAATGTGGTGTAGGTACACCTACAGTGCTGTTAGGAAGGGTGTTCCAGGATTTTGACCCAGCGACAGTGAAGGAACGGCGATATATTTTAAAGTCAGGATGGTGTGTGGCTTGGACGGGAACTTGCAGGTGGTAATGTTCCCATGCATCTGCTGCCCTTGTCCTTGTCGGTGGTAGAGGTCATGGGTTTGGAAGGTGCTGTCGAAGGAGCCTTGGTAAGTTGCTGCAGTGCATCTTATAGATGGTACACACTGCTGCTACTGTGTGTCGGTGGTGGAGGGAGTAAATGTTTAAGGTGGTGGACGGGATGCCAATCAAGCGGGCTGCTTTGTCCTGGAAGTTAATGTGAGAGCACATCTCCTGCTTCTGGCCTAGGTAGAGCTTTCTTTGCAGTGATCCCTGAGGCCCAGCATCTGTGCCCAGCTGAGCATGACTGTGTCTGTCCTGTCTCATCTGAGAGGAACTGCCCACAGCTGAATCTGCCTCTGGCATTTTCTGCTGCACACTTGTGCCATGCACCTCACCCAGTGCCACTCTATCTAAATTTGTGCAAAAGCCCACTGAGGTGAGAATATCTGTACTGGTGGACGATGCACTTGTAAGGTGTGACAGTGCTTCTTTGGTTCCTTGGTTGCAGAGGGAGAGGAGGAACTCCTGTGGGGTGAACATCTGAACCTGTGGAAAACACAAGAAGAGATCATGAGAGCTAGCCTTGGAGATCTGAAGCCTCTGCATGTGCTGACGCTTCCCAATGCAACTCAGTGTTCAGCATGCCGTCGGATAAAGTGGAGATTAATGCAACCCCTTAATGAGGATTTTGTCCTCTGTAATCATCATCTCCACCATGTGTGCCCATTTCACCAGGATCGGTTTCTTCCTGGTCAGTAATACTGGCTATCAGTGTGCAGACTGCAAGCTGAGTGTGGAGATTTGAGTTTGGTGAGTGGGGATTTTAAGTGCTGTTATCTTTAGAACAGTTTGGTCTGCAGTTACCATTTGAATGGGATTTTCCCTCCAGTTTAAGGTAGGGTCAAGAAAGTAAAGTAAATTTCTTACAGTCGCAGGCAGGGATTAACAGGCTCTACTGCAGAGTAGCTGATTAGTTAAGTAGCTGACCAGTCTAATCTGGTTGCTGCAGTTTCAGCTTCAAAATGTATAAATACAGAGGTCCAGGTGTAGCCAGCAAACAGTGTGCAGATTGCAAGCTGAGTGTGGAGATTCGGGTTTGGTGAGTGGTGAGTTCGGTGAAGGTGGGAGGAGGTGATACATTTTCTACTTTTTTTTCTTCTATTTTAACCCTCCAGTATTTGGTTCTTGCTTCAGTGCAGTGGAAAGAGCTGTTTGGTGAGTACCTGGTAAGTGATTCAACTTATAATAAATAGTCTGTAAAGTTAAGGTATGGCAGGGCATCTCTGCTGAATGGAATGTACAGCTTGTGGCATGTGGGAAGTCATAGATGCACCATGTGTCCCAGACAGACACATCTGCAGGAAGTGTCACCTGATGCAGAAGCTAGAGCTCCGGGTTTTGGAACTCGAGCGGCAGCTGGAGTCACTGTTGTGCATCCACGACGCGGGGGACTACGTGGATAGCATGTTTAGGGAGGTGGTCACACCGCAGGTTAGGCGTATACAGGCAGATACGGGAATGGGTGACCACCAGGCAGTCTAAGAGAACCAGGTAGGTAGAGCAGGAGTCCCCTGATATGATCTCACTTGCTAATCGATTTTCCATTTTGGATACTGGTGAGGGTGATGGTTCCTCAGAGGAGTGCAGTCAGAGTCAAGTTTGTGGCACCACAGGTGGCTCAGCTGCATTAGAGGGCAGGAAGAAGGGGAATGGAAAAGAAGTAGTGATAGGGGATTCGTTAGTTAGGGGAACAGACAGGCGTTTCTGCAGCAATAAACATGACTCCAGGATGTGTGTTGCCTCCCTGGTGCCAGGGTCAAGGATGTCATGGAGCGGCTGCAGGACATTCTTCTGGGGGAGGGTAAACAGCCAGAGGTCGTGGCCCACATTGGTACCAATGACATAGATAAGAAGGGGGATGAGGTCCTGAAAGCAGATTTTGGGGAGCTAGGAA